>NC_071273.1:23571041-23583541 GCF_023375685.1 Ictalurus furcatus
AACCCAGATATAGAAATATCATCTGCCACAGGGGGTGTTACTAAGTACTGACGTAGTAGGGTGTCCAAACTTTTGCACACACCACGATTACTATTTTATGTTCTTCTATATATATATATATATCTATTTTAAAGTTCATCCATTATAAAGCAACTGAAGCATTACACACTGACACCCGCAGGGAAAGAAATAAAAAATTTTTTTTGTTGTTTTTTTTTTTTTAAATAGTTTGCTTCAAGCGTCAAAGAAATGTGTCGTTTGGTAAGGGGTGCACAAACTTTTGCATACAACTGTTTAACGATGACACCCCCCTCCCACCCCTCACCCGGTGTAACATGACGGATGTGCTATAGTCGGCCATTTCACACTACCGAGATGACTGGAAAAAAAAAAGAGTTGTCAGTTACAGGATGTGATGTCATGGCACAGACCAGACCAACCACAAACCAGAGACGGACACAGCCAGACGTTAGACCTGGATCGGTGCAAAAACTGAACACACGGTCGATAAATTAGAATATAAACTTTGTCTTAAATGTATTCCGCGTTAGGACGTCAGGATAAAAGGGACATGTAGATATTTCTTATAGATTTTTTTCAGTAAATATATTTCCAGTGAGGTTATTCACATGAAATTTTCCACAGACATCAGAATTAACTCAAGAAATCTGGAAATATAAAGAATTCACACCATTAAAGTCCATAAATAAAGTTCTTATATAAAAATATATAAGTATAAATCTATAATAATTATTAGAAATGGAATAAAATGTAAATATCTATTTATTCACATATGTATTTATTTATTTATTTATTTTGTTAGTTGGTTAGTTAGCCTACCAATTTAGTCGGTTAAAAGACGGTGGGGAAAAAAAATATATATATTCCTGAAAATATTCACTTAGAAGTTGTTTATTTATTTATTTATTTATTTTTGTTTCCAAGTAAGACTTTTTCACACTAAATGTAATCAAATCTGTGCAAAAAGACTCGATCGTGTTGGACCGAGCTGTCCTGGCCAGTATGGTTTCTTGGCGATGAAAGAATTTGACGATGTTTTATGGAAAAGGTGCGGTCTTGTAGAAATGATCTGTTTATTAAACATATTAGCAGAAGCACAGAATGTTGATCGTTTGCTAATAAATGCTAAATGTTTGCGTCAGGCGAGTGCACGGTGATGGGCATCCCGAGTGTGACGACTAACCTCTCCGGGTTCGGCTGCTTCATGGAGGAGCACATATCAGACCCGACTGCCTACGGTCAGTCACCTAACCCTACATTATGGACTGGTTTCAGTGGACATTATATAAGGAACAAAACACTTCACGTTGCGCTGTTAAAGGAAAATAATCAACGATGGTGTGGCGATAAAACCGAGTCACTGTCACCACCCTGAAGTTGATTGCATGACCTAAAAAGTGGGTTATATATTTTATACCACGGCAATTTGCCATTTAAATTTTTTTCTTTTTATTAAACACTACATCATAATTTTTTATCCATTTATAGTTACCGTGAGTACGAGTTATACTGTATATACTGTTAACACTTATAGCAGCTGTTCCCTCAGCTTCTCTTCTGTCTGTGTTTAAGTTAATAAGATTTCTTATAAACGTAGCTCGTCACGTTACTGAGAAAGTGTAAACTCTTCTGTCCTGAAGACGTCGTAAAAAGTTACGGCTTTACAGCGTTAGAGTAAAACGCAGTGCCTCTTCTCCACACAGGAATTTATATCGTGGACCGACGTTTCTGCTCAGCAGACGAGTCGTGTAATCAGCTCACTCAGTTCATGTTCACGTTCTGCCAGCAGTCACGACGGCAGCGTATCATCCAGCGCAACCGCACAGAACGCCTGTCAGACCTGCTGGACTGGAGATACCTCGGCCGGGTGAGGAGACACAGAGGACGTGTTCCTCTAGCTGTGTAATGTACTCAAATATATATATATACATACACACAGTACTGTGCAAAAGTCTTAGGCACCATATTTATTTTACGAATTCTGTATTTCCAAACGTTACTGGCAGAAAAACAGCCCAAAACATTAAAGGTCCACCTCCATATTTAACCGTGGGCATGAGGTACTTTTCCATATGGCTACCTCTCTGTGTGCACCAAATCCACCTCTGGTGTTTATTACCAAAAAGCTGTATTCTGGTTTCATCTGACCATAGAACCCGATCCCATTTGAAGTTCCAGTAGTGTCTGGCACACTGAAGACACTCGAGTTTGTTTTTGGATGAGAGTAGAGGCTTTTTTCTTGAAACCCTTCCAAACATCTTGCGGTGATGTAGGTGACTTCAGATTGTAGTTTTGGAGACTTTCTGACCCCAAGACGCAACTAACTTCTGCAGTTCTCCAGCTGTGATCCTTGGAGATTTTTTATCCACTCGAACCGTCCTCTTCACAGTGCGTTGAGACGATATAGACACACGTCCAATTCCAGGTCGATTCATAACATTTCCAGTTGTCTGGAACTTCTTAATTATTGCCCTGATGGTGGAAATGGGCATTTTCAGTGCTTGTGCAGTTTTCTTATAGACACGCCCCATTGTGTGAAGCTCAACAACCTTTTGCCGCACATCACAGATATATTCCTCACTCTTACCCATTGTTATGAATGACTAAGGGAATTTGGCGTATGTGTTACCTCATATTTATACCCCTGTGAAACAGGAAGTCATGGTTGAACAATTTCCTGATCCTAGTCACTCAGGTGTAGTAAAATAAATGTAAAATATCAATGGGAATATACTTCAAATATATTTTTCTCATATGAATTCATAGGGGTGCCATTTAACAAATATATATTATTTTGGATAAATCTGTGTTGTGTTTGTAATTGTTTGATATGAACGAGAGCAGAGAATTTTTGTGAATTTTTTAAACAAAAGATCAAAACATTAAACAATAAAGACAATTTTTCACAGCCATTTCTTTGCTCATATTTACCAAGGGTGCCAATATCAGTGGAGGGCACTGGATACTCTTACACTATTACTACTATATAATTTTTATTATTTATGAATTACTGACTAAGAATTATTCAATTATAATTAATTAAATAGCGTTGTTTCTTTCTTTCTTTCATTATGTCAGTCAGTCCATTAGTTCAGTTTTGTGTATAAATTTAATTGTAGCCATTTTTTGCAGACGTTTCATATAAAATCGCGATTTCGTGACGTTATCTATGTTTTGTTTTGAGATTTTTTTTCAGATTCATGGACCTGAAGTTTCTTCTACATTAACCTCTGGAGATGCCAGTGTATTTATTTGAGCCGAAACAGTTCTCTGTGTGTCTCTGTGTTTCAGTTCTACATGCACGCCAGGCACCTGGCCCTCAGCAGAGCTTTTCCCGAGCTATATAAACTGGACACGCTCGCACCTCCACCGGTGAGCTGCACATCCACATCCACATCCCTCACACAATCACATCTCTGTTTCCTGTACATCATTTAAACATTTCTGATATCAGAGTGGCATCAGACTCCTCTTTGAAAGTATTTTCTACCTCAGTCCTGACTGAACTATCCATAATGCTCCTGTAGGTGAGGTAAGTGTGTGCTGGTTCAGGTAACAATGTACTGGTGAAGAGATATCCAGGTTTTTTTTTATTGCTTCTTGATATGGTTCTACCTGGAACCCTTTCTGATCGGAAAACACTTTGTTGACGCGTTATTCTGTATGACAGAGAAACCCAAGAACCCTAAGATACTATCTGTAAAGTTTGCTAGAACTTCTGTAGGATGCTGAGAACCCTCGAGGAGCCACTTTTCTGAGCATGTACACAATATTATATGCGTTTGATCAAAACTGATTTTATTAGACTAAACAAAAAAAGCACACTTCATGGGCTCTTAATGGGTACAGTTGTGCCCAAAAGTTTGCACACCCCTTGCAGAATCTGCAAAATAAGACGGATCATAAAAATCATGTTCACGAGTCCTTTGTTTGTCCTGAGCAGTTAAACTGCCCACTGTGCTTCAGAAAAATCCTCCAGGTCCTGCACATTCTTTACTTTTCCATCATCTCGTACGCGACTATTACAAAAGGTGCAAACGTTCACTGATGCTCAAAAAGGTGACACGATACATTAAGAGCCAGGGGCGTGTAAACTTTTGAACAAGATGATCGTTGTAAATTGTTATTTTGTTTAAAGATCTTTTTTTTTTCTCCATTTACTCCCGCACTTCAGACGCTAAATAAAATAGTTACATGTCTCCCAGAAGACAGAATGCTAACAATTAACACCTGTTCAAAAGTTTACACCCCCCTGGCTCTTAACGTATCGTGTTGCCTTCTTGAGCATCAGTGAGCGTTTGCACCTTGTGTAATAGTCGTGTACGAGTCCCTCAGTCGTCCTCCGTGTGAAAAGGTGGATCTCACCATCATATAGCCGCTGCTGGAAAGAGCTCAAATGTGCAGATGCTGGAAAAGTAAAGAACGTGCAGGACCTGGAGGATTTTTCTGAAGAACAGTGGGCAGTTTAACTGCTCAGGACAAACAAGGGTCTCGTGAACGACTCTCACAAAACATAAACACATCATGTCGTGGATCATCCAGGTAACGACACACGGGATTAATAATCAAGGGTGTGTAAACTTTTGAACTGGTTCATTTGTGTAAACTCAGCTATAATCTTGTCTTGTGGACTATAATGTAAACATCTCATGTGAGATAGTTTATTCAGGACGGGACTAAATAAACAACAACATGGGATTTTTATGATCCGTCTTATTTTGTTAACAGTATTAAGATTCAGGAGATTCTGCAAGGGGTGTGCAAACTTTTGGGTACAACTGTACTTTGAACAGTCACAGATCCGGAACTTCCTAAAATAATGGTGGCAGAAAAGCTTTGTTTTCTAAAGAACCTGTTATCTGATGATGAAGAACGTCACTACAGATGTGATCCTCTATGTGTAAGGATTTATATGCTGGTGAAGGATGTAAAGGATCATGGCCCAAAAAGTTCTTTACAGAACAAAAGTTCTACGTCGTCTCGCTAAAGAACCTTCTCTGTCACTTGTTTTTTTTATTTTTTTTTATTTTTAAAGATAAGATCCTTTAAACTATTTAAAGGATAGAACTATTTAAATTTTACTCTTCCTACAGAAGTTCTACGCTTAACAAAATTTACATCTGGGATTTACGGCTCGTCTACTTGGAACCCTTTCTGATCGGGTTCTACGTTGGACATTTGAAGGTTCCGCTTGAACCAAAACAAAAAAAATTGAAACCTTTCAGGTTCTAGATCGAATGTTTTTAGTGTACGAGACACTAGCTGAAAAATAAATAAATAAATAACCGGAATAACTTCGTCGGAGTGCTGAAACGATGATCATGGGAGTTGAATTGTTGTTGTTGTTTTTTTTTAAAGGGGTTCGTACTTGGATCCATCTCTGAAAGAGAAAGCCTGTGTTGTTGGGCTCTACACAGAACCTGAAGGTTTAAAAGACGCTCTAAACCTTTGTTTTTTGTTTTTCTTTCTAAAGGTGTACGTTCATATAAATGAATTGTCTTAATTCACTCTTTTTATTTCCAATACACTTTATCTATAGCTCAAGGCACTGCAGCGAATGAATATTTAAAGGTGCGGTAGTCAATTTTTTTTTTTTAAAGGTGCAATAGGTGACTTGTGCAAATATAGAGAACATGATCAAATGAAAATAAAAAACGTTTTAGATCAGAAGTGTATCAAGCGGCTGAGGAAAACCTGATCGGAAAACTGACTCCCGGTCTGGAATACCTGTCTGTGTTTGGATTTACTATACGGGCCATTGTATATCTTGGGGGGGGGGGGGGGCGGAGCCTCGGGAATATGGGTGGGAATGGGGGCTTTAAATGAACTGGTTGTGTAACATTTGGCTGTGAAGGGACGTATCAGTGTTCTCGGAGTTGGAAAAAGCAGACATTTTGTCTGTAATGTACTGTACATGAGAAATTGTGAGATTATCGTGTGATGATGACACATCTGTGGTTTGTGAATGTCTTCCCAGACTCAAGGATTCCGTTACCCCCGTCCCCCGTCGGTCCCGCCCTCTCCCTCAGCCTCCCTCCACTCCACCCCACATCACAGCGACGCCGAGGACGAGGACGAGGACGAGGACGAAGACGCCGCCGAGCCCTACGATGAAGAAGAGGAGGCCGAGAGGGACAGAGTGAACATCAAGTCGCCCTTCAGTCTAGGAGCCGTACCGAAGGGTAAGAAGAAGCAACCGGGAGAATACGGGAATTAGAGATGCCACGCCCACACCACACAAAACCCCGCCCACTTTCACACCTTGCCCCACCCACTTCTTTAGCTCAACATTCCGGAAGTATGAAGCATGTTGATGTCACGAAGAAATGGCATTTCTGATTGTGGACACCACGACCACAATAAGTTGAGTGCAAAAGTTTGTGCCCCCCCCCGCTTTTTTTTTTGTATTAAAGGAGGATGTTTTACAATTTCCCCATTAAAACGTGTGTGTCTCCATGCGGTAAACAAGACTACAATCCGAAATCACTTGCTTTTCCTGAAACGTTTCGCGATCAATCTCGTCATCCGCTTTGCGGCAGCGGCGTTGAAATCCACAGTGAAAGGCTGTCATGTTATTTTCACAAGGAACAACAAAACTCGCCTTAAACATGACGGAGCCCGACGGATGCTGTGGATGCGAATCCAGTTTTATTAAACACCACAAACACACAGGAAGTTCAAAATCTGTGCGTCGTACATGAAATATCCATTACATACGAGTTTACCTTAAACAAGACGGAAATACAGCGAGAACAGAAATGAATAAAACTGTACAGTTCAGTTTATATAACGCAGGACCTTTCTCAGAAGTAGTCTCTTTTCCAAACCGGGGCGTCTTGCAAGAATAATCCGTTATCCATTCCTGAAATGGGAAATAAATAAACAAATAAACAAACAAACAAATAAATAAAGTGTTGGGTTTTATCATCGCGTGCCTGACGAGCTTATTATACTATAGAAAATAACAGAGACAACGACCTTCGTCTTTGGCTTGCTGGAGGAAGTTGAGGAGGACGGTGGCCGCCTTGGAGACACTCAGATTCTCCGTGTTTTCATTCTGCGTTTCTGAGAACAGCAAAATAATCCTAATAATTACGATAAAGCCAGGATTTATAAATACTGTCAGAAAACGTGTCGAGGGTCAGAATGACGACCCGTACCTAAGTGGAGCGTGTCGAAGACGTCACCCTCGTTTCTGTCCACCGACACGAAGCGCCGTCCTTCTGCAAAGAACAAGACGTTCACCGAGACGTTAAAGAGTCCAGAGCGTAAGTCTGCTGATTGATCTGAGGAAACGGATCAGAAGTTGTACATACGTGTGCCTTTGAGGTACAGCATGGCCTGAGGAGTCCAGTTACGCCGCTGGAATCTGCCCTGAAATGAAATAAAGATTTATAGAAAATATCATGAACATTTCAGTGCAAGGGATTTGAAATGATAACGTTAAGATTCGTGTGTGTGTGTGTGTGTGTGTGTGTGTGTTACCTTCGGAGCACTGCATGCCTGAGAGACAAGTGAGGACAGCAAGAGGAACACCAGCGCATAAGCTGCGAACATCTTCACACTCTGACACACACACACACACACACACAGAGTCTGGTTAGGTTTTTTTTTTTTTTTTTTTTTTTAATGAATTAGTTTTTTTTACTCTCTGAATCACTCTCATAACTACATTTATTTCCCACTAATGAATGTAATTATTATTTTTTTAAAAATGCACATTTATAATTTACAAACAATAAACAAACAAATAAGTCAATAAAGGACAGGACTCTGTCTGTAATCGTGCGCAAAGACGAAAGATAAGATCCCATAACAAGTAACAAAATAATGACTAAATAATTACAAATATTTATTCAATGATACGACTACCGATAATCATTACATAATTAGAACGGTCGGTTAAAAGCTGTGACTTTCTATTTTTTACATAACAAAGAAACAAAAGATCTAATTTCCTCATAATTACATACAAATATACAAACAAACAAACAAACAAATAAATAAATGGAGGATTCCCTCGATATTCACCTACAATATAAAGATCTAATTCAATAATAAATAACAGGATTCTTGATTAAATAGCACTAATAATAATAATAATAATAATAATAATAATAATAATAATAATAATAATAAAAGGATTCTATCTGTAATCATGTGCAAAGATAAAGATAAAGAAAAGATTACAAAAATAAATCTCATCAAACAGAAATTACCCGATCAACCAACTGTTTACTAAATAGGGCTCATACTAATAAATTAGATATATTTAAAGGTGCGAAATTAAATAAATAAAAACTATCACGTGCAAGAAAAAGATAAGAATGAAAAATAAATAATATTATAATAGTTAATTAATAGGATGTTTTACTAAATACTACTACTACTACTAATAAGACAGTAGAAAGTAGAGTTCCTCTGTCTATGCTAGGCAACACACACACACACACACACACACACACACACACACACACACAGGTGAGTCTCTTACCTTCATATCTCTGCCGGGAGCTCCTCAGTGTGTTGGAGAGAGAGAGAGGAGTGTGGATAAAGTCGCTCCTAAAAAATCACTCCTATTTATAATAAGAGCATGGAGGGTGGAGGAAGTCTCACACACACACACACACACACACCGCTGTGGTTAATGAGCAGCATCTATGACGATAGGTCAAGAAACATTGATTAACACGTGGGAAGGGCTTGTACACTTTTAGCAATAAACAAACAAACAAACAAACAAATAAACACACACACACACACACACACACACACACACACACACACACCCCCTGCGGTACAGTTTACAGTTACATTTAAAAAGAACATTTTCTGATACCTGACCCTCAGAGACGATGTAATAAACTATTCATTATGACGTCACATAATTATATAAGAATTCTCAAACACATTACATTAACGCCGTATACATCATACATTTCTAAAGCGCTTATTAAATAACTCGGTGGCAACACACCGTTTATAACACTTATAGAAATATAATCTAGTGAAATATCATTCATCTGCTACATTAGCAGTGCACGTCATACGTTGATAAATGAGTTATTAAACAGCACTCCATGGTGACGTAATAAGCTGTTTCTGAAGGTGATATAAACACACCGTTTAGACGTTTTATCTGTTAACACCTCGTACGAGATGGCTATAAGCGCTCATATGAACTATGAACACGTCCAGATCATGTTATAAAAGCATTCATAACGTATTATACACGATATTTATTACGCATTCTGAACTATTATTAACACGAGCGCTCACGACGCACAGTATTACAACACCGTTACCAAGGAAACCAAGCGCGCGGTATTGATATAATGTTACAAACACCGCGTACAGTGAATTCCATGCATTATAAACCAAAAATTATAATGCCTTTTTAAAAATAATAAATAAATAAATAAATAAATAAATAAATAATTAGAGCAACGCTTATAACGCCTTATGTCATGAATAGCTGATATATTTATAAACAGCTTATTACATAGCGCTTCTGACGCTCAGCACACGGCGATGACGGAACGCACAATATTCTGAAACATTATATCCGTCTGATGTTTTAGAAATATTTATTGTAATACAGAAACTTCAGTAGAGGATAGATTTCATAAAAGACAGATTTGTGATCCTCAGTACTCAGTGATGATGATGATGATGATGATGATGGAATAAGATTTTTAGAAATATCATGTAAATATACACGGTTGATATTTTTTTATATTTTAGATCTGTTCATCTCGAGAAGTAAGTTCATATTATATATTAGAAGGGATTTATATTATACGAGGCTTTTACAAAGCAGCAGATGAATTAGTGACACGTCTGTAGAAATATGAATGTGTTTACGACGTGATCGGTGAAGCGTCTCTCTCTCTCTCTCTCTCTCTCTCTCTCTCTCTGTCTGTCTCACACACTTTTCTTTTGAATGGCCGTTTGATGAAAGGGTTTCCCCACTCGCCCGGGATTGATGACGTTCTCCTCTGGACACTGTATTGAGCGTCTCTGTGACCCGAGGTGATTAACGACGCTACACCACTTCCTCTTACCTTTTTTAGCCAGCATCAATCATGTTAATAACTGCCCTTGCTCACTTTATCAATCTCCCCTTTCACACGTAGATTTTATTTCAAACCTAGAATGATGGATTATAAGTGGGGGGGGGGGGGGGGAACCTGTATCTCCATTTTACAGTGTGAAAACGGTGAATGATTAGATATGCTTCGTACAGGTTGCCTGAGATTACAGCATCTGCTGTAGTGCATCCATACATCTTCTATACCGCTTTATCCTTTTCAGGGTCACGGGGAACCTGGAGTCTATCCCAGGGAGTATCGGGGTACTCCCGGGGTACACCCTGGGCAGGGTGCCAATCCATACACACTCACACACCCATTCATACGGACACGCCAATCATGTATGTTTTTGGACTGGGGGAGGAAACCGGAATACCCAGAGGAAACCCCCGCAAACGGGGGAGAACATGCAAACTCCACACACACAGGGCCACGGTGGGAATCGAACCCCCGACCGTGGACGTGTGAGGCGAACGTGCTAACCACTAAGTCACCGTGTGCCTGTTGTAGTACAGTGGATTGTTAAATATGGGGCGTAGAGATATTCAGATATTCAGGGTCCTGCGCCCCTACCCCCGGTGAATATGGAGCGCTGACCGTACTGTTTGTTTTTCTTTCTCTGAGGAATGGTTTTTCGATTGAACTGAATATTTAGTCCTCGGCACAAAGCTTTACATTTGGTGTAAAAACCCAACAGCACGAGAACGCCGTCTGTACTGTGAAGCGTGGTGGTGGAAGCATCGCGCTCAAACTTATCCTCGGTCTCGTTGTAGATTCTCCGACTAATCCAGAATTTTGAGCCTGACCTCCGGTGTACGAACTCCTCCACGGCAGGACTCGAGCTTGTGGCGTATTCTTCCCAATTTAAAAAAAAATAAATCATCCTTTTAATGTCGCTTCAACGTGTGGGATATTTTTAATCACCATCATGCATTATGAGCATATTTACTTCTAATAAATCATAAAAGCTTTAAAAATTTAAAAAACAATAAAAAAGTTACCCTGACTGCACCCTGATGGAATTCTAGTCTGATTTGCATACTGCTCTCATTTTCAGAATTTTGGTAGTAAATATTTTTACGGTGATGAAAGTTTAAAACGCTTCTCAAGTCTTCCTAATGAATATTATCCGACTTTCGTCCAAGTCTAAAGGCTCGTTAAAGAGCGCCTTCTAAAACTCATCAAATGGGGTCTCGTTTAATGAAAATCATTTATCGTCGCTCATTAAAATAAAAATCGAATTCATCCTAAATGGTGCGATTTAAAAAACGTTTAAAAAAAAATAAAAAATAAATAAAATAATAAAAATAGAACGGTCCGGATTTTACCGAGAATTCAAATACTTACGCCACAATACAGGAATAACGACAGTATACAGAGCCCTTCAAAATCACGGACACCCGTAAAATACAAATAAAAAGCCTTAAACCTTAAAGAAAATTTGTAAAAAAAAAAAAAAATAAAATAAAATAAATAAAGTTTAAAAGAAAATGAACAGAATTGTTACTTCTACCAATAAACAATAGCAGTATTTTTTTTTTAATGGAAAAAAAAAAAAAAACCCAAAAAGGGTTAACATCTTAAACATGTTTAAAATAAATGAAAAAGGAAATATGAGAAAGAATATATATATATATATATATATATATATATATATATATATATATATATATATATATATGATTTTTTTTTGGGGGGGAGGGGGGGTTTGGGAGAGCTATATGTCAAGGAAAAAATAAAAAATGAAACTTTTTAAATAAATGAAGTATAAGAAAAAAAAAAAGAAACACTGTAGCTGACTTCCTGGTTTTTTTTTTGTTTTGTTTTTTGTGCTGTGTATATGTATATATAAATAAAACTATGCACTGTGAGGTGTGTCATTAAGTAACTGATTGATTAATTGATTAATTAATCAACCCTCTACTGCATGAATTATTACATTTGCGTCAAAAAATGTTTTTATGGATTTTTATTACTTGAATTAGTTAAAAAAAAAAAAGTTTTACATTGGGTTAGTTGGTAAATTGTTGCCATATGGCGACAGTGTGCGAGAGTGGAAAGGATCATGTAGTCAAAAATAACACAAAACCCATGAGATTACTCCCATGACTGCATTTCCCAGATTATAATCTGCAGAGTTGTTTAGTCACCTAGTAAACATGCAAAAGTTCTATCTTTTAGAAAGGATTTAAAGATGTAAAAAAAAAAAATATATGCGGCTGGATTTACGCACTCAGAATACATCCAAAAACTACATCCGGGCATGTTTTAGGTGAAGCATCGTATTCATTTGTTCTCTCACTCTTTCTATTTTTAGAAAATAAGGTGCAACTGCAAAACGTCTGAAATTCCTACAGTAAATATAGTGAATGATACCACGAGAGAAGC
>NC_071273.1:23588541-23621041 GCF_023375685.1 Ictalurus furcatus
ACACATCCTGAGACTGAGGTGTCAGCGCTTACGTTTCCAATAGCGAGGAGTGCTTTGTCGAAAAACAGGATCATCCCAAAGAACAGGAAAAACACTCCGAAACCCGTCAGTCCAATCCCGATTTCTGTGGCGTGAAGAAAACAGAAGCTTTGAGGACGAAAGCAGACGTGCAGTAACTCACAAAATAAAAACTCCACCCAATCTTTACAACGAACACGTGATCTCCCGCAGCGTCCAAGTTCTATTTCGTTTAAACTTCGTTCACTTTCCTTACTGACAGTGGTGCAGTGGGATTGAACCCTCACTTCACCTCTACTTAAAAAGAGCGATGCAGCGGCGCTTTAGTGTTTCGGTGCGTCCAGCTGTCTCGCCTCCTCGTCTGGATTCTCTGCTCAAACAGATCAGCTTCCGAAACGTCAGCTTTCACGCTCATAACGCCACCAATGGCTTCACGCCATCACAAATTTTTTGGTATAAAGACATTTTAACGTGGGTCAGGGTGGAGTTTAACTTTACTAGGTAATATTCAGGTGACTGATATAAAATCCAACATGATACATAATGTGGTGTTCTTTAAGTAAAGCGCACATGTCAAACAGGTCGGTTTAGTCTTTAAAATGATGAATGATCAATACAATCTGTGTAAAATATATATAAAACATTGATATTACACTGCAGCTGGACATTACTGGTCATGTTGGATGAAGTACAATGTAAATAATCAAAGACTGAGAGGATTATTCATTGCTATTCTGCCATTACAAGAGCTAAAAGATCACAAGATCTAACATTTCCTCCTAATGATGTGTAAACACACGCTATAATAAACACTCATTAGATGTGTGTTCAGTTTGTAGGTGTGAGTTAGCTGAGTGCTAGTCATTAGCTTCTAATATCCAGCCCTACTGTACGATTTAACTGATCCAAATACACGCTATAACGGTCTTACTTTGTGAGTCAGTGAGAGTTATCATCTTTGCAAAGGTTCAGACTTTAAACTCGATGAGAAACTGGAAAGCAGCTGCCACTTTTGACGCTCCACTTGCTGTGAACTGTAGCAGCAACAGTTGCAGCGTCCACTTCCGGTTCTGACTGCGCATGCGCGAGAATGTCACAGCGAATTCCGGAAGTATCATTCCTATGGTTCGCGTTTTTTAACGATTATTTTGAAACAGGCCCTTTAAATAGAAAGCTTGCGAGGTTATGGCTCTTGTTAGGGTTAGTGAGTCAGATATATTGGCTCGGTGCATTCGACTCCCAAACGGCTCTTCTCAATGAATCAGATCACATTATTCGACTCCCAGATGGCCCTTTTCGGTTGGTCGGATGTATTGGCTCGACTCACTCGGTTCCCAAACGGTTCTTTTCAATCAGTCAAATCTATTGCTCTGCTAATTTGGCTTCAAACGGCTGTTCTTAATGAATCGGATCACCTTATTCGACTCCTAAAAATTTTCGGTGAGTCAGATCTATCACTCGACTAATTCGACTCTCAAACGGCTCCTTTTAGTGAGTCAGATCGATTACTGGCTAATTCGACTCTCAAACAGCTCTTTTTTGTTAGTCATATCTTTTACTGGCTAATTCGACTCTCAACGGCTCTTTTTAGTGAGTCATATCTATATGCTCGGCGCATTCGACTCCCAAACGTCTCTTCTCAGTGCGTCCGCTCACCTTATTCGACTCTCAAACGGCTCTTTGCGCTGGGTCAGATCTATTGCTCGACTCACTTGGCTTCCAAATGGCTCTTATTGGTAAATCAGATCTATTGCTCGACTCACTCGACTTCCAAACAACTCTTTATATTCAGTCAGATCTATGCTCGGCTTATTTGACCCCTAAACGGCTCTCTTCATTGAGTCAGATCCATTGCTTGGTTCATTCGGTTCACAAACAACTCGTTCTGTATCAAATTGGCATTTATCAAGAAATAAACAAAAAATAACCTGTTTTTTAAGAAGGCATCATTAACTCTTGAATAAGTATCCTTCCCTGTTTATATAAAACATTTTCTATTTTGTTCTTTATGCAGTTAATGTTTTAATGACTATCTCACTGCATCCTCAGTTTGTGATTCCAAATGGAATTATTATAAGCATTTTACTCTTTATTTTCATGTTTACACAGCTATTGTTTATACATTTTATAGAAAAAGTAAATGTTTTGAGGATACATCTCTTTAAAAAAAAAAAAGGTAAATGTCATATTGAATATACCATCATATTGAATAGCTCCTATTATTTATATTGATAATGCTGCCACCTGTTGGTCACATTGAGAACTGCAGCCAGTTTTTCCAGTGGTTATATTTGTTTATCAAACTATATCAGTTTAATATTAAATTAAATTAGTCATCTTACATTGCTAAATTAATAAATCTTGTATTTATCAATTTTACTTGCCCAGTATGTCAATCCACTGGAATGCTTATGTTGACATTAGTTGTTTAGATGTAATATAAGGCATTGTGTGTTTATGAGCAATTTATGAACAATAACAGTAATGAACAATAATGACAGGAAAATGTATTTAACAAAAAAATAAATCACACAAAGGTCTTCAGCAGCAAAAACTGTGAAATTTGTAAATATTTTATGCGTAATCATTTGTAATTTATCATTCGTAGTATCAATCTTAAAAGTTAATTTACATAATATGGATATAATTAATTTTTTTTTAATGTATATAATTCGTCATCATAATGTGTAGCAGTGATGTTTGGCTCTTTCAGGCGTTAAAGCGATTGAGAATAAAGACCGTAAAGCATCAGAGAGAAAGACACAGCAGTGATTCATTTCCCAGAACTGGTGTATTTATCATCGACTACAATTTACAGCTCGCAATTGTGCTAACAGCTGAAATATATTAACACTGTTTATCTACCCAGTCTCACCAGAAGTGCTTTTTAAAATATATTTTATAAAGCTAACGAACTATACGAGTTCATGACCATTCTTTAATGTATAGCACTTCACTTTTAAAACATCTTGTCTAGAATGTTAACTTTTCAAGCCTTTTAGCAGGTATATAAAGTGCACTTACACTTTCCTACACCTAAAACTTGTTCAAATGGACCCAAAGTTTATTCACAGACTGAAAGAACTTTCAGGGAGCACGTGTTCCACTTTTATACAGATTATCCGTAAATGCTTTAAGCTGAACAGATCGATCGACGTGCATGAAAATGGAACAAATATCCAGGAGAACAAATCCAGCACTCTAACAAACATCAGTGTATATGTATGAAAAATTTCAGTGCTAACTAAGTTTTAATTAACGTTGAGGGAAAATCTTTAGATCATATTTGTGTTGAAATGTTTTTTTTTTTGTTTAAATTTTTTTTTTTTTAAATGACTATTTCAACAAACTGTCGTCAATATCATCTGGGTGTACTACTCATAATAAATAGATTGACGACTCATCAACTTCACTCCGGAGGCTTTTTCTTCGCTTCCACGTCTTTTTTGAAGGCCTCGATTTTCTTTGCAATGTTCGGGACCTTTGGTATGGAGACGAAAAAGAAGAAACAGGCTGTTAGACAGACATTTGAACAAAAGGGGGGGGGGGGGGCCATCATTTGCAGGTTGTAAGTTGGATGTATTGTCAGATTTCTTTTTTCCCCCCAAGACATGAATGACTTATCCGAGACAAAACAGGAAGAAATTATCACAAAGCATCCTGATACCCGAAGACCTGGGAACGCTGATCGTCATGGAGACGCAGGATTGAAAACGGCTGTGCGAAATCGATTCTTCGAGTCGACACTTTGAACTTTTTCGACAAAGTGAGGTTTCCGGCAAGATTGACAAAATGCTCGTGTGTATTGACGTAAAAAACAACAACAACGTGTGTACTCGTCAATATGGTGAAGTTTTCTTGAAGTAAGGGGACGTTTATTTAACACTGATGGAAGGAGTCTCCAGTGTCAGCGCTTTGTAAAACTGTAACTTGAAATTTTCCGACATCTTCAGGACAGACAAATTTACTCTTAATGCGGTTTCAGGATTCACGTACACAGTTACATACAGTATATAACTTGCAGCGAAATGAAAACCTGGCCTAGTCCTCCTTATACTGTGCATTTACATAACTAAATGAAAAATGAGAGGAAATAAGAAATATTTGCACAGGAATGTGCAGAAAAAAAATATGGTATGTGTAGTAACAATACAAAGTTAGTTCCTGTTGTCACTTACACTATAGCAGCTATAAAAAGCCATTCCCTCACCAGCATGTCTTTATTCTCTCTCTTCAAGTTAATAAGATGAAATAACCTCAAACAGCTCCTCGTCTTTTGTTACCAAGAAACAAAATTTTGTTATCGACTTTGTTATGGTGGACATATCCAGCCATCAGACTCCTCAACACCATACAGATCCCGCCGCACTCCATAAATACTCCTTTCTCACTCTGCACTCCATTGAGAACAAAATTTTGTTTCTTGGTAACAAAAGATGACGAGCTGTTTGATGTTTTTTCATCTTATTAATTTCAAGAGAGACAATAAAGAGATGCTGGTGAGGGAACGATTGTTTATAGCTGCGATAGCGTAAGTGACAACAGGAACTAGACTTAACAAAGACATTAATTGTAACTATAAACGGATTAAAAAAAAGCCTAAAAGTACGAGGTGCTGTTATATTATAGTGAAAATAATTGTCCTAGCATGCCATTATGTGTTTTATTCCTTGTGTTGATTCAATGTTCGCCATATATAATAATTTAAAAAAAAAAACAAAAAAAAACAAACAAACAAAAAAAAACACTTCTATTTATTCAATTACATTAATTTATTGGATTTATTCTGTAGTTGGTTTGGAAACATCCAAGCATTCTTTTATGTCGTATTTTCAAATCTGTACATTCTAATTATTTAATGTTTTAATTTGCATTATGACGGGGGAAAAAATATGTGTATAACCTCATAGTTCTGTGCGAGGTACATCCCAACTACATTCCCCAAAGTGAAGCCAACCTGCAAAACAAACACAATACACACTTTACTACACACTGTCCCCATTTAATACATGTTTCTGTGTTTTTTTGTTAAGAAAAAAAAAATCTTAAATCTGTAAAATTATTTATCCTTCCATGGGCTGTTACATTACCTAGTATTATCTATAGACACATCTCCTAACGTCACGAGCTAGCAACCTGAGGTAACTAGCTAGCCACTTTACTAGCAACTGATTTACCGACTTAATGTCTCGTAAAGATTTAAATACACAAACACAAACACACAAATACTCACGATGAACTGCATCATGGTTAGAGCTTTGGGTGTAAATACATAAATAAATAAAGTGTTTACGAAATTTCGAGGTGTGCTGCTGTGAAGACGAGAACAGAGAGTCAGCTTGCCTTGCTAACGCATTTCAAAATAAACGCCCAGGCAGCGAGTGATGCGTTGGGGAAAAAAGCTTCCAGACTTTTTTTTATATAAATAACAAACTGATCAACGCAAACAAATGTATGTCGCTTTTAATAGATTGTAATACTTAATATAATAGAAAACTCCATTTAATTCATTTAGTTTCGCCGTTTTTGATTAGTTTTCGTTACTGTAGTTACAAGATCTGACCAGGGGATGTCGCCAAACACGTATATCAGATTACTTATCTTGAACTTTTCTCCATTTTGCAGTGCTATTGAACTATTTCAATTGCTTTTGTTGGATTTGTTCATCGCAAACAGCTGAAAGTCTGTAAATATTGACAATAAACCCGATTTTCAATGGGGGTTGAATCATTTTCATTGCAACTGTATGTCATGAATCTACATAAAATATCCCATTATACTGCAGTATATTATCATATTATATATATATATATATATATATATATATATATATATACACACCTGTTCCTGGAAAGTACTCAGAGTTTGTTAAAGAACATTCCAAAACAAACAGCATCATGATTATGTACAGCATTTAGCAGACACCCTTATCCAGAGGGTGTCTGCAAAGACTTACAGAAGTGCTTTGTAGTCTCTAGCAAAAACACAGCATGCTAGTTCACTAGGTCAGGGACTAAAGCACTCTGAAAAACATAGTTTTTACTTCTCCTGTTTACACAGACAGTGTTTATGAACATATGTATATGAAACCTTGCACATTCATGCAGTTAACAAATCAGATAAATAAAGTTCAAGAGCAACCATGCCACGATTAAAGTCACAGAGATCAGACTTTTTCTTCATTCTGATGACTGATGTGAACATTAACTGAAGCTCTTGACCTGTATCTATATGATTTTATGCATTGTGTTGCTACCACATGATTGGCTGATTAGATAACTGCATGAATGTGCAGGTGTACAGATGCTCCTAATAAAGAGGACAGTGAGTGTATGACATGTCATAAATGTAAACTGCTGTGTAAAAATATCCAAAACTGAATATCAACATTCAATAAATAAATTTAAAAAAGCAATAAATATGGATCAGTATCCATGACTCTCCCAAGATGATACTGTCCACCAAAGGTCAGTTACAGGGTATGTTCTCTATTCAGAAAAGTAACCAAGAAGTGACCCTCATGATCCTACCACCACCATGCTTCACAGCATGGATGGTGCAGTCAGGGTGATGGGCAATGTTGGGTTTCTACCAAATGTCGAGCTTTGTGCCAAGACCAAAAAGTTCAATTTTGGTCTCATCAGACCAGAGAACCTTTTTCCAAACGTCTGCCAAGATTCCAACATGTCTTTAGGCAACTCCAAATAGGATTACATACAGCTAACCACTCTTCCATAAAGACCAGCTTTGTGGAGTGTCCAGGCTTTGGATGTTCCGTGAACAGCGTCTCCCAGCTGTGGATCTCTTTAACTGCTTCAAAGTTGGCACCCTTGGTAAATATGAGCAAAGAAGGCTGTGAAAAAGTGTCTTTATTTTTTAATCTTTTGATATTTTGTTAAAAAGATTCACAAAAAATACTCTGCTCTCATTCATATCAAACAATTGCAAACACAACACAGGTTTATTTAAAAAAAAAAACAATTATTGGCACCCCTCTGAATTCATATGAGAAAAATATATTTAAAGTATATTCGCATTGATATTTTACATTTATTTAATACACCTAGGAACAGGAAGTTGTTCAAAAATGACTTCCTGTTTCACAGGGGTATAAATATGAGGTAACACACAGTTCAAATTCCCTTAGTCATTCATAACAATGGGTAAGAGCGAAGAATATAGCTGTGATGTGCGGCAAAAGGTTGTTGAGCTTCACAAAATGGGAAGTGTCTATAAGAAAATAGCACAAGCATTGAAAATATCCATTTCCACCATCAGGGCAATAATTAAGAAGTTCTAGTCAACTGGAAATGTTATGAATCCACCTGGAATTGGACGTGTGTCTATATCGTCTCAACGCACTGTGAAGAGGACGGTTCGAGTGGATAAAAAATCTCCATGGATCACAGCTGGAGAACTGCAGAAGTTAGTTGTGTCTTGGGGTCAGAAAGTCTCCAAAACTACAATCTGAAGTCACCTACATCACCACAAGCTGTTTGGAAGGGGTTCAAGAAAAAAGCCTCTACTCTCATCCAAAAACAAACTCGAGCGTCTTCAGTGTACAGACACTACTGGAACTTCAAATGGGATCGGGTTCTACGGTCAGATGAACCCAAAATAGAGCTTTTTGGTAATAAACACCAGAGGTGGTTTTGGAGCACACAGAGAGGTAGCCATATGGAAAAGTTCCTCATGCCCACGGTTAAATATGGAGGTGGATCTTTAATGTTTTGGGGCTGTTTTTCTGCCAGAGGACCTGGACATTTTGTTAGGATACATGGCATCATGGACTCTATCAAATATCAACAGATATTAAATGAAAACCTGACTGCCTCTGACAGAAAGCTTCAAATGGGCCGTGGTTGGATCTTCCAGCAGGACAATGATCCAAAACATACATCAAAATCAACACAAAAATGGTTTACTGACCACAAAATCAAGGTCCTGCCATGACCATCCCAGTCCCCTGACCTGAACCCCATAGAAAACCTGTGGGGTGAACTGAAGAGGAGAGTCCACCAGCGTGGACCTCGAAATGTGAAGGATCTGGAGAGATTCTGTATGGAGGAACGCTCTCAGATCCCTCACCATGTATTCTCCAACCTCATCAGGCGTTATAGGAGAAGACTCAGAGCTGTTATCTTGTTATCAAAGGGAGGTAGCACAAAGTACTGACTAAAACGGTGCCAATAATTGTTCAACACCTATATTTAACAAAGATTCTTTTTTGGGATAAACCTGTGTTGTGTTTGTAATTGTTTGATATCAATGAAAGCAGAGTATTTTTGTTAATGTTTTGAACAAAAGCTCAAAAGGTTAAACAATAAAGACAATTTTTCACAGCCTTCTTTGCTCATATTTACAGTACCAAGGGTGCCAATATATAGTGTATTGTATACATAACATTTTTCCAGAAATCCCTGTGTCATGCTCAAGGATAATCAATAATTACACACACCATAAACTTATCTTAAGGAATATAAAAACATAAAATATTTGGTTTATGGGTGGCATATGATGAAATATTAAACAAGGAAATCTCAATTACACAAGTGCAAACCAGTCATCCTCCTACATTCTTAGAGGACAAAAAAGGAAAAATCTAGAAGGTTCTTCAGTGTGCCTTTGGAGGAATTCTTAAAGGTTCTATAAAGAACCCAGCAAGGAGCTAAAAATCCATAAATATACACTTCTACACTTTTAAATAAAACCTGAAATCCCCTTAAAGGTTTTATGTAGAACCCTACGAGAGTGTTTCCCCATCATCATCATATCATCATCATATCATCATCATCATCATCATCATCATCCTTCTTCTTCTAAGAAGCGTAACTATCTTTTTATTTTACACTCATAGGGGAAAAAATAAGTCAAATCTAGAACCCATAAGCTTTCTTTGCTTGTACATCCTGGAGAAACCCTGAAAACTAAAACTTCCAGCCAGACTTCCAAACGTTTCTGTAACGCTGATTTTCTTTGCGCTCACGTGATCAATGTTGTCCTAATTAAACCTCTAGTATTAACAGAGTTCTCGTTTTTAGATTTGTTTCGCAATCTCTTTCGTTCATGGTCGTTAATACAGAACGACAAAACGGTTTCACAAAACGTTCATTGGACTGGTTTATGTCACCGAAATAAATAAGCGATTTAAACTGCGGGACAAGAGGAGTTTACACGCCGCAGTTTCTCGGTAACATGACCAGCTGCATTTTAAAATTATTATTATGATTAGAACCACGATTGTGCCCTGTGACATGTTGGCACCCCGTCCAGGGTGTCCCCCACCTTGTGCCCCGTGTCCACTGGGATAGGTTCCAGGCTCACCGCGACCCTGTGGATGATAATCGGTACAGAAAACGGATGGGTAGATATGGATGGACGAATTATTAGAGCCTTGTTCCTGGTTTTGGTTTCTGTAATAAAATATCATCTTGAGAAAACGTTGCACCTGGACGGCTACAAAGGTGTCCTTTGCTGTAAAACTGGGTGTTTGCGTCATATAGAGCGATCATAACCTGCTACATTAATGTGATTGTGCCCTGTGTGTGCAGAGCTTGCATGTTCTGTCCTGTACTTCGGGGGTTTCCTCTGGGAACTCCGGTTTCCTCCTCCAGTCCAAAGACATGCGTCGTAGGCTGGTTGGTATTTCCAAATCATCCGTAGTGTGTGGGAATGAGAGAGAGAGAATGTGTCCTGTGATGGGTTGGCCCCTGTCCAGGGTGTCCCCCAGCCGTGTGTCCCGACTCCCCTAGGATAGGCTCCATGCTCCTCCAGTAAGGAAAATAGGCACGTGTGTCACGTGTGAATATAAACTGAAGCTCTAACAGTCATTATTAGCATCGAGCTGTAATTTATTTAATTTTTGAATCCTGCTACCAGGCTGAAAACAGATACAAGACTCAATTTAAAAAGACTTCTAAAAGCATCCACTTGTTTAAAAAATGTAAGTAAAAAGAATATGAGTTTCTACACGGTCAAAAAAGCTTTAAAAACCTTTTTCGGCAAACGGTCCTGGTTTCACATCGTGTCGTAGAGGCTCCTGTTTTGGTTTTGCGTTACGGTATGAAACAACTGCGTAACGCTTTGCTGCGTGTTTTTTTTTTTTTTATAACCAACCATTTAAGAAGAAAAACACCAGAACTCTTGATGCATCAGCTTTATTTTTGGATAAAATCAGCTAAAATTAATTTTCATCCAGTCAAAACACTTATTTAAAAAAACAAACAAACAAACAAACAAAAGCAGCCAGTTAAGATGAACTCTGATGAAATCAGACGCATGGAGTGTTCAAATCAAACCACATCACACCAGCGTGTGGAGAACAATAAGACCGCGGTAATAAAAATAATTTCAGACATACGAGGGTTAACCAAAAGTTTCCGCATAAACAAAATTTCCATTCTCGCTAAGTGCGTTAAGAGTATTTCAGTTTAGTTAAATATAAAGTGAAACGTTAAAGGAGGCTTCGGGTTATTTTGTCTGGTGCGGTGGTAGCCGTTAATTAATTACACGTCCTTTCTGTTTCATTTGACTTGATTAGTATTCCAGTAGAATCATTTCTATCGACTTTCCAGCATTAAAGTCACGTTTTCCGTCATTCAGAAAAATTTTTTTTTGTGCGAATGAGGCGTACACCCTGAATAAACACAGTACCCAAAGCTGAGGAAAAAAAAAAGACAGAGGAATTAAAAGCAAGTGCTTTCATGCATGTTCGAGTATTCAGTGTGAAATATCAAGCTCAAGCATTTAAAACAGAACAGTGTACATAAGCCTTGCTGTTTCGTGAAATTTATTTATTTTTTTCCTTTTTGGAGTAATCGTCTTCAGTTTCAGTACTCGGCATTAAACGGAAAATCCTTGTGATTCACACTCCTGCGAAACAAAAAACGAAACAAAACGGGAACGTTATACATCTATAATTAATACGTCATATGTACCGAGACGACATGGATAGTGTTTCTAATATAAAGCACTCACCACTGCATGGGACAAACCCGGAAGTTCCTGTTGAAGCTTAAAATGGTCTTCATTTCATCGTCGCTCAGTTCAAAGTCAAACACCTGGCGGCGGAAATGACATTCATTTCAAACGCATTCGTTTAAGCCTGAACGTTCTCCAGCATCGGGGAGTTTCCGTCTTTCCGCTAAAGCTCACCTGGAAGTTCTCCTTGATGCGTGACGGGGTAACAGACTTCGGGATCACGATGACGTTCCTCTGGACATGGAAGCGGATCAGGACCTGGAGATGTACACGATATCCGTTTCATTGCCCGGACACTTATTAATCTCAAGACCTAGGCAGACTGGATTAGTATTCCTGGAATTTTAGTTCCATCTAAATCCATCATGCCAGTAATATATTACATACACACATATATATATATATATATATATATATATATATATATATATATATATATATATATATAAACTTTTTTATATATTAACATTAACTGGATATGAAATATACGACTCTACAAATATATTTTTCTGTGCAATATATACTTTGTCATCTTCATTGAAATCTTTCAATGGTGTACTGGCCCTTTAATTCAGTTCGAGCAGCTCGGCAAAATTAGTTTAAAAAAAAAAAGTTCGACTCGATGCTGAAACTCCCGCTTCACTGCTGCAGCGTCCGGTGTAAAATTTAATCAGTGCAGAGATTACAGAGATTACAAACTGCAGTTTTGTCGTCATTCCACACAAGAGACATCATCTTTACACACAGCATGAAATCCATGTGTTTTTCCCGCCCTCTTTTGATCGACAGGATATAATCGGCCCTGATCATCGGATGTTTCTAAACTATCGTGATAAATTGCCTTTATCGGCCGATACATCGGTGCATCTCTAGTTTTAATACAAACGAAGTGTGAGTGAACGTAGCATGCGTGGAACTTATAGTGTGGACTTCGTGAAGACACGCCCATCTCGGTGATTTATACGGAGCTGTTACGTTATAGGGGACACCTGGTGGTGGGTGGTGAGAATTACGGACACAATGAGCTTTTTGGAGCTTTTAGAAATTCGTTGGTTTTATTTCTCCAGTCCTCCTCCTACCTGAGCGGTGGACTTCTTGTGCTTCTCAGCAATGGCCTTGATCTTTGGTTCCTCCAACAGCGATGGGTCTTCTGGTTTAGCCCTGATTGTTTAAAAAAAAGCACAAAAAAGAGCAATTGAGCTCACTTCAAACAAGCTTCACGAGTTCACGTCACTACTTAATTCCATACCACACAGAGATGTGTGACCTTGCAAACATAAATGATGTTCAGACCGTGCTATTGTTCCATTTCATCTGAGAGAGATGATAAGAATTAGTCAGATGAACAGTCGTGTAAAATAAAACCCCTCACCATGGTCTATCAGGGGAACCCAGAGGGCTGTACGCGGTCACTGTAATCCCCTTCGACTGACAGAAGGAGATCAGTTTGTCCTGCGTCAGGTAAGGGTGGCACTCGATCTGCAGAAAGTAAGAGTGTGATGAGATAAACGCAGACCTTGAACCTGACAAGATGAAGTCCTCACCAACACTCCATTACGTTACGCCGTTACGCCATTTGAGATTCAGTTATGGGAGAATAATGTCACAGAACAACCCGATGCGACAGGGCAAAAGTACTTGAGGAGAATTTAAATGTAGAAATGATGCACGATATTAAAAAGCACATCAGTCTAATTAGCTAATAAAAGTGTGTGTGTTTTTTAGGACACAGTCCTACCCTAAGTTCATTATCTGTGCATGACGTTATCATTAACCTTTTTTAAAAAAACTACAGTATTACCCTCCACGAACGTAGTGACACGCCTACTATGCCACTTACTAAAGTAAAGTCAGTCAACGCTTGTCATTTTTGCCTTCTAAATTTCACTTTAAAAAGATAAATTGAGATTTTAATGCCCTTTTTTCACATCACTTAGGCAACAGGATTAAATTAGCCATATTCGTTAACAAGTGGCAAGTTACTATAGAGTTGCAATCAGAATGATTCACCCGCCAGTGCAAATCAGGTTCATCATCAAAACGTACAGACTTTCAGCTGTTTGCGACGAACAAATCCAACAAACGCAACTGAAATAGTTCAACATGATGAATGCTTCAAGTGGTGGTGGTGGTGGTGGCGGGGGGTGCGGCGGGGGGGCAAGGGTAATCGTGTATGGCCGAGCAGAACGCCGTGTAAGACTGACTATCACTCTCTGTAAACATATGATGCCTATTTTGCAACTATCTGTCTCATATTAGCTCAATTTTTTTCACCCATGTTGATAAGGAAGCCGTCTCTTTCGCTGCCTCCTTCTTCAGTTTCTCTTTAAATTCTTTAAGGCATCGTGCCTTTACTGACTATATAACATACATCAGTACTGACTTGAATCATATTGGCTCAGTAGCGAATCAAATCGTTAACAGATCAGTGTGGAATCGAATCGTATCGGATCAGTGGGGAATCGAATCGTATCAGATCATTACCGACTTGAATCATATCGGTTCAGTAACGAATCAAATCGTTAACAGATCAGCAGGGAATCGAATCATATCGGATCAGTGGGGAATCGAATCGTATCGTATCGGACCAGTAGGGAATCGAATCGGATCAGATCAGTAATGACTTGAATCGTATCGGATCAGTAGTGAATTGAATCAAATCAGTGGTGAATCTAACTGGATCAGTGGGGAATTTAACTGTATCGGATCAGTCATGAATTGAACTGTATCGGATCAGTGGGGAATCGAATCTGATCCGATCAGTACCGACTTGAACCATATCAGTTCAGTAGCGAATCGAATCGTTAACAGATCAGTGGGGAATTGAATCGTATCGGATCGGATCAGTGGGGAATCTAATCGTATCGGTAGTGAATCAAATTGTGTCGGTAGTGAATCGAATTGTATCGGAAGTGAATCGAATCATATCGGCTCAGTAGTGAATTTAATCGTATCGGATCAGTGAATTTAATCGTATCGGATCAGAATCGAATCAAATCAGTGGTGAATCTAACTGGATCATTGGTGAATGGAATCATATCGGATCAGTAGTGAACGGAATCGTATCGTATCAGTAATGAACCGAATCGTATTGCATCAGTAGCGAATCGAATCAAATCAGTGGTGAATACATATAACAGGGTTACTTGCATGTCTGGAAATGTAATGAACTTGAGTAGCTAGTGTTTACCGACACATTCCCTCTTAATCAATTTGGAAACTACCGGCGATAAGCATATAAAATTCTGCTATCTGACGGCAGACTCGAGTCGGACAAATAAATAGGAAACATTCTCCGACTTTCTTGTGATTAATTTGCTACGGTTTTGTGCACGTCCTCGTGTTAATTTGAATTCAAAATCCTTTTCACACAACATTGTTTATTAATTAATGTCGAGAGGAGCACTTTTAAATCATCTAGAAAAAGGGCATGGGCTCGAGCCCCCAGAGCGCCCCCTTCGGCACGTCCCTGGACTGGATCCTTTTTTGCATTACCATTTACATTACCAGTCTTTCCAAGAGAGGAAAAAAGAATAGAGAGAGATGGATTACCATCACTCCCTCGGCAGTTGTATTAGAAACCCCCTCGCAGGGTTTTATTGTCATTTCATGCCAGGGTAACGTAACAAGTAGTGTTATAAATCTACATACATTTCTGTAAAGAAGAAAATCTATTAAAGAAAAAAAACCCATGATATTTTGTAATAATAAACTAATAGCACTATTGCACTGAATACTACTTAATTATAATACATTTTTATTTGGGGTACTAATAGTAATATAACAACAGTAGTATATATTTCTGACTTAATTCACTTTTATATGTGTTAGACCTTGTGGCTTTTATTTTGGTGGAAAAACGCAGGAAGTCCTCTTTTTAACTGGCAACTGTTTTTTAAAATTCACTTCTCGTTACCAAATCAGATGAAATGCTGTAGACCTCTGCACACAAAAATGTAAAAACGTGACAGCAAAGTGAATCTGGCGTGTGTTGTGTGTAAATGCATGTTTACCGTGAACCGAGCCGCTCTAAAACACAGACGAGTGCGACGCGGTGACACGGCTTTACCGTCTCAAACAGCAACGAGCCAAAATAACATCTAAATCTTCTTTACGGTGCCAGTTCGGTCGCATTTTTAATTCAATTCAATTTTATTCGTATAGCGCGTTTAACGATGGACGTTGTCTCAAAGCGGCTTTACAGAAACGTATAAACACAGGATGGAGATTTTAAGCGTGTGAATTTATCCCTATCGAGCGAGACGGTGGTGACGGTGGTGAGAAAAAACTCCCTGAGACGATACGAGGAAGAAACCTTGAGAGGAACCGGACTCAGAAGGGAACCCGTCCTCATCCGGGTAACATTTTTAAGACCTTTGAAACATGAATTTAAGACATTTTAATGCTAATTAAGGCCTTATTTTTAAACTAAGGGACTTAAGACTTTTTAAGGACCCACGGAAACCCTGGAGAAAAACACGGATTAGTAGATACGAGATGACCTTTCCGTGTACATCCATCACTGTAATTAAGTCTTAGGAGACAAGATAACGACGTCAACGTCGCTGCCCTTTACGCAGAGTCGGAAACAAGAAAACGTGCACGCCTAGACCACAGGGAGAGTAAAACACGAAAACAAAAAGGATCTTGGCTTTAAGGAACGCCCATGAAACAAGTTCCTGTTCTCAGTTGCAAAGAATCGCTCCTTCACCAACTTCTCTTTTCCCCTCTCTCTACTCAAGTTAGTAAGACAAAGACAAAAACACAGCTTGTCGTGTTCCTGAGGAAACACGTCACATGAAAAACACAGCTCGTCATGCTGTGCAACTCATCCGTCCTGAAATCGTTCCCGTGTCGGAAAACTTAAAATGACCTGAACGGAATCATATTAAATCGGGCCTGAATTAAATCGTAAAAGGGCTGAACTGAATCGTGTCGGATGAGTAGTGAATCGAATCATACAGGATCAGTAGTGAAATTAATCGTATTGGATTGGATCATTAGTCAATTAAATATTATCGGATCAGTAGCGAATGGAATCGCATCAGATCGGTACCGAGTGGAACCGTATCGGATCAGTGACGCCTCGAATCGTATCGGATCAGTACTGATTTGAAACATAACGGTTCAGTAGTGAATCAAATCGTTAACAGATCAGTGGGGAATCGAATCGTATGGGATCGTTACCGACTTGAATCACATCGGTTCAGTGGCGAATCGAATCGTTAACAGATCAGTAGGGAATCGAATCATATCAGATCAGTGGGGAGTCGAATCGTATCGATAGTGAATCGAATCGTATCAGATCGGATCAGTAGAGAATTGAATCGGATCAGATCAGTAATGACTTGAATCGTGTTGGGTCAGTAGTGAACTGAATCAAATCAGTGGTGAATCTAATTGGATCAGTGGTGAATGGAATCATATCGGATCAGTACTGACTTGAATCGTATCGAATCAGTACTGACCGTAATCATATCGGATCAGTAGTGAATTGAATCGTAGTGGATCAGTTCCGGCTTGAATCATTAACAGATCAGTACTGAATCGAATCAGTGGTGAATCGAATCATATCGAATCAGTAGTGAATTGAATCATATGTTTTGTATGAAAGAGAGCGATTCATAACCCTAGTAAAAGGTGGAACTGTGACTCCATCACGCCACTGCCTCGATGATTATCTTCTTATAACAGCACCACACTGAGTGTTTTCTTCCTTAAGTAGTAAATTTAACCTGGACAAACATCCAAAAAGCATTTTAAAAACCCCTTCAGATTATACGTATACACCAATTCGAATCTCAGCTGGAGTTTACCTGGTTGTTGGCAGGTTTATATTTGAGGCCCGGTTTATTCAGGATGGCTTCAATCTGCTCTCGGTTGAAGTTGGAGATGCCGATGGCCTTCACCAGCCCCGCGTCCACCAGCTCTTCCATTCCCTACAACAACAAGATCGGTGCGTAATGACGTGATGCTGCCTCAGGAAGCATTTTTGTAAAAAATGAAACTATAATCGATTTCTCACCTCCCAGGTCTCCAGGAAAGTGGTGTCATCAGTGATGGTAAAACCGTCACTGTCCAGCGGGAAGTGTTCTGATCCAGGCTGAGAGACAAAAACACAGTCCTTAAACACAAGTCCTATAGAAATATCTGTCCTGGAGTCAGCCATCAATCTGAAGTGTTTTATTCTTCTTACACCACAGCAATCTGCCAATGATTACAACTTTAACTTTAAAAAAAAAAAAAAAAATGACATCATTCTATTCATACATTCCTAATACCTGTATACAGGCTGCAGGTTCCAGAGAAGACAAAAGTCCTTCTTCAGCTCCACAAGGTGAAACATCCTGGATTCTACTTATCCATCTTCTTATCATTAATGTGCTAGCTGAACTTTAAGTTAAATAAACCTTTGAGCTTACAGACTTTTTGCTGCACAAATCCAGGGTTGCTTCGTCATTGTCAACGATCTAATCCAATAACCATCTAATCACTGGGGGGAATAATGGGGTGCTGGTCAGCCAGATTAGACGTGTGTGATTGTGTTCGTCTTGGGGAAATCTCTCAGGGAGTAAAGATTAGCCTTTTGAGTACTGATTTCCCCCAGGACTAATTTATTTTGGTCTGGAGAACCTGTACTGCTCCCATTATTACCATCATTAGTACTACTGTTTTCCGAATACTACTCCTGCAGCCTTACATATCTGAGGACGAGATAAAACTGGAAAACTATAACCTCGTTTTATTAGATAAGGATATATAATGTCACCTTAAAGCCCATTGGCCAGTGGACCAGATACAGATCCAGGTAGTCCAGCTGCAGGTCACTTAAGGTCTTCTGACACGCCCCTTTTACGGCTGATTTCTGGTGAAAGGTGCACCAAAGCTGTGAAGGAAAGAACCTTTGTTCAGTCGAACTAATCTGACGTAACGTTTGTAATATAATCAGCATTCTCGGGCGGTGAGGTCGTGAGGGCTACCTTGCTGACGACAAACAGCTCCTCCCTTTTCACCACGCCCTCTTTAATCATGGCCTGGATCCCCTCGCCGACCTCCTTCTCGTTCTCGTAGACGAACGCTCCGTCGATGTGTCTGTAGCCCGCGGCGATGGCGGCTTTCACGGCTTGTGTCACTTCGCCTGTCTTAGACTGGGGCAGAGGACAAAGGGTTAATAAATGTTCACTCACGTATCAGCACCGAGCGTGATACAATGCTGAAATGGCTTTGTTTAACTTTCGTGTAAGTATCGTGCGGCCGTGACTGGCTCTCGTCACTAACACGTGTGAACATTTATAGACATTTTATTTGGATTTATTTTTAGAATTTTGTAATAGAGAATGTTTTATTTTCTTTAAGCTTCTTTCTTCTTTTATATGATTTTTTTTTGCTACTTTTTATTTAGCTTTACTCTACTTCTATACTGTATAGTATTATTATTATTATTATTATTATTGTTATTATTATTATTATTATTATTATTATTAGTAGTAGTACAAAATACATTTATTTAATGCCACTTCTCTTTAAAAAAAAATAAACTAGACATTTAAAACATATTTAATGGATGCAATTAAAAGTTACGTGCAATAAAATGCACAAAACCTAGAAATTATTTTTATTTTATAATATTTTGACTCTCACCTGAAATGTACCGAGACCCACAAGTGGCATGTCTGCTCCGGTGTTGAGTTTCACTGAAGTTGCCATTTTCGACAGGATTCACCTTTCTCCTCTTATTACTAAATAATAACTGTAACTGGTTACAGTGAACTGGTTCAGGTTAGTACTGGTGCAGGAGGCAGAGTCACCTGACTCTAATCAAATAACAACTGCGGGCAAAGTGCATAGACAGCCGAAAATATGCACAGATCATGCTGTAATATGTGTACTGTACCAATATCAGGCACAACACCGCCACCTTGTGGACTGGAACATGAATCTCCAGCTTCCCCCCAACCCCCCCCAAACTGAGTCAGATAATTTGACTCGGCTCACCAATAAGAGTCGACTCCTGAACTCCTAAGCAGCTTTCTAAACCGGACAACGTAATTGTTCTTATTGCATAACTATGACTGAATTGTTTAGTCAAATCGTTCTATAATTTCTAAGGAATTTCTAGCTCTTTTACGTGAGTCAGATCGTTTGACTCGGCGCACCAAAACGAGTCGACTCCTTCAGCTCCGAAACAGTTCATCGCCACTCTTTTCTAAACCGGACTAAGTTTGCAGTATTCTCACCACATGATTGTTCTTTGTCCAACTAGGGCTGAAACGGTCTCCTCAAATCTTACTTAGGACTTCTAAGGCACCTCCAGCTCTTTTGAGTGAGCCAGATCATTTGACTCGGCTCACCAATAAGGCTCGACTCTTTGAACTCGATCTGCACTGTAGCTAATAAGATTTCTAAAAAAGGAATTTATTTATTTATAAAATGACCATTCCATAACGTACGGTGGTTTTTGCTCGCTGAAATTAGACAAATAAATAACAACTGTGGCAAAGTGTGAAAACTGACGTCACTAAATGAATATGTTTTTAAAAAATTATAATAAAAATGAGGAATAATCAGATTTGGTCAAAAACATAAAAAAAATAAAATAAATAGAAAATAAAAGAAAAAATTTAAAAGGAGTGATATATCCTTTACACACACACACACACACACTTGATATTACGAGCAATTATTTATTTCAAAAATATTCCGTTAAACATTTAATTTGAATTTTTTTTCCTCTAAGCTACAATATCCCTGTTGGATACATTTATTAGCAATATTGTATCTTAATTCATTTGCCTTATCTTAATATATTTGATCTCATCTTAACTATATACTTATTATATGGTTTCTTTATTATTAAATTGATTTTTTTATTTATTTATTTTTTTTTAATTGTAATAGAGAATATATTCTTTTTTCCATATCTTCTTTTATATGGGTTTATATTTGCATTTAATGATGCATATTTAATGATCTGTAACTAATTTATTTAGCCTTTCTCTACTTATATACACTATATATTATTATTATTATTATTATTATTAGTAGTAGTAGTAGTAGTAGTATAAATATTTGCCCTTTGTTATAAATTAAACCAGTCCTACATAAGAGCACACCTGTAATTACTTTAAGTACAAGATTGGTTTATTGAAAGCCACCTCTCCTCACAAAATATACACGTTTACAGTGATAGTGATTTTTTTTTTCTCCCACTCTGTCTCTAGGTCAGGGGTCCAATCCTATCCGGAAAGGTCCGGTGTGGGTGCAGGTTTTCATTCCAACCGAGCAGGAGCCACACCTGATATCACCCCATTAATCAGCTGATCTTGGTTTTCAATAGACTCAGGTGTGGCTCGAGCGGAATGAAAACCTGCACCACACCGGCCCTTTCCAGATAAGACTGGGCCCTAGACGCTCCTGGATGTTCCTGACTTTATAATGGAAAGAACGAAGTGCATTTGAACAGAATTAGACTTTTGAAACACGTGTAAGGGATGAAATTTAAAGTTACTCGCAATAAAATGCATAAAAACTGCTGTTTAAGCTTATTCATCTTCTGAGACCCAAAAAATGCTACCTACGGTATTCCCGTAGCGGACGATCCCAAAAACTCACTCCATCTCTGTCTACCAGTAACACTCACTCTCTTCATCTATTTCTCCTTCCATCTCTCCACCTTCTCTTTTTCTTCCTTTCATTCACACTGTTCATCTATCGCTCTCTCTGTGAAATCTTTTTCCTTTCTCTTCCATCTTTCAGTCATACTCTATCCATCCATGACTCTTTCTTCCACCTGCAACACCTTCTTTCCTTCCAATAACGCTCTCTCTCTCTCTCTCTCTCTCTCTCTCCATCTACAGTGGTGCTTGAAAGTTCGTGAACCCTTGACAATTTTCTAAATATCTGCACAAATGACCTAAAACATCATCAGACTTTCACACGAGTCCTAAAACTAGACGAAAGAGAAACCGATTAAACAAATCAGGCAGAAATATCACACTCGGTCATTTATTTATCGAGGAAGATGATCCAATACGACATATCTGTGAGCGGGAAAAGTATGTGAACCTCTAGGATTAGCAGTTTAATTTGAAGGTGAAATTAGAGTCAGGCGTAAAACATGTTGCATTATATTCGCCTTGCGTTCTAAAAACATGCTCGTAAGAATGATGAATTGGGATGAAGGGCGCGTCTCGGTATGCGTGACATTCATCCTCCAGCTCTCAGACCCTCTCTGAACAGAGCAGACGCAGAGACAGGTGAGAGTGCAGAAGGAAAGCGAGACCTCGCGCTTGCAGGACAGAACTGCTGATATTTGGAAAGTCGCTAAGGTTTGTCGCTAGGTGTTGTTTTTTTTTTTTTGCAAAACAACAACAAGAAGTATCTAAGTTGGCAACACTGATCTGCACTGACAGCTAGATAAAAGGCAGCTAAGCTCCGCCTCTCCCCAGCAAAAAGAAAACATAGCGAGAGAGGGAACGCGGGGTTTTTCATTTATGCACATTATATTTAAAAGCAATCAAATACACAGAGGACCCAAATGATGCCCTGTCTGTGAATTCAAAAAAACAACAAAAAAAAAGCACCCCCCTGGTTGAGAACCACTGATCTACCTGTATCACTCCACCTATTTTTGTCTCCTTTCTTTCCATCAGCAACTGTCTGTCTGTCACTCTTTCTTTCTTTCTTTCTTCTTCGATCTATCTTCAATCTTCACACTGGTTTTGTGAAGCCAGTATCAAACTTTGTCGTGAACATCTTTACTTATCTACTTTTATTTTAGAATATTTTGACTCTTACCTTCCATGTACCGAGACCCACAAGTGGCATGTCTGCTCCGGTGTTGAGTTTCACTGAAGTTGCCATTTTCGACAGGATTCACCTTTCTCCTCTTATGACTAAATAATAACTCTAACTGTTAAAGTGAACTGGTTCAGGTTAGTACTGGTGCAGGAGGCAGCGTCACCTGACTCTAGTCATATAACAACTGCGGGCAAACCGAAAACATGCACGGATCAGGCTGTAATATGTGTACGGCCCCTATATCAGGCACAACACCGCCACCTTGTGGACTGGAGCGTGAACGTCCAGCTCTTTTCCCTGAGTCAGCTCATTTGACTCGGCTCACCAATAAGAGTCGATTCCTGAACTCCTAAGCAGCTTTCTAAACCGGACCAAGTTTTTGACATTATGACCAGTTCTTTTTTTTGCATGACTGAAATTGTTTAACGAGATCTTTCTCTAATTTCTATTGAGATTCCAGCTCTTTCAGGTGAGTCAGATCATTTGACTCAGCTCATCAATAGCATTCGACTCCTTTAGCTCCAAAACGACTCGTTGCCGTCCTTTTCTAAACCGGAAGACGTTTGCGGTATTTTCGCAACGTGATTGTTCTTCTTTATCAACCAACTATGGCTGAAATGGCTTCCTTAAACATTACTTTGCGTTCAGAGCACTTTTGAGCGAGTCGGATCATTTCACCAATAAAGCTCGACTCTTTCATCTCCCAAACGATTCACTGCCATTTTTTTTTTCTAAGGTGGATGAAGTTTGTGATCTTTTCACCAAGTGATTGATCTTCTTTAGCTAATTATGGGTGGAACTGTTTAATTAAACCTTGCTCCACTTTATATTATCCACTGAAATTCATAAAAAATCAAATCTATTAAATAAAGCTCCCAATAATAATGAGCATTAATTAAAAGCATGATTTAAATATTTTTGTTATATTATCCATCCAGCTTCTATACCGCTTATCCTTCAGGATCACTGGGAACCTGGAGCCTATCCCAGGGAGCACCGGGCACAAGGCGGGGTACACGTTGAACGGGGTGCCAATCCATCACAGGGCACAATGACATACACACTCACACACCCATTCATACACTTGGACTTGGACAATCAGCCTACCATGCATGTCTTTGGACTGGGGGAGGAAACCGGAGTACCCGGAGGAAACCCCCACTAAGCCACCGTGCGCCCTGTTATAATATAACAGAATGGAAATGTACAACAAACTGAATCTGCATTGTAGCGAACAAGATTTATAGAAATTAATTTATTTATAAATGACCTCATTTCATAACGGATGGCGGTTTTACGCACTGAAATTATACAAATAAATAACAACTAAGGCAAAGTATGACAAAAGTACCGACTTCACTGAACTGATAAACATTAAAATGGCAGCGTTTCAGATACAGCACGTGTTTCAGGAATTGTTCCATAAACCAGAGCTTACAAATAATGGGGTCCTTCCTATTTTCCCCAGGGTCCTATATTCCCCAGCACGCAGGACCCTTTGTCACGTGTTCGTTATGTTCCCCAGTTCAATATTCTGTTAACACACATTAAGTAAACTTTTCAAAAAGCTTTTATGTAGTCAGGACTCATTTAACCTTTTAGCTTTAAACGCCGAGGAGCATAGGACCCTGGGAACATAGATACGCTCCCGTTTTCACCTAAGGAAGCTATGAACTTTCCATGATTCCATCCATTTATTTAGTTCCCTCAAGTCTAGGCCTATTATATTGAGAGCCATATGACAGTGCTGGGGAACAGAAAACCTCTGACGAGTTCCCATAATAACCCGTCTCATGTTAAGCGAATGTTCTCTATGGGAACTAATTTTTTTTTTAGCTTCCCATAGAGTCCTCAAACCTGGAAACGAGTTAGCATTTTAGCCCTTCCGGTTCCATCGTCCTGAAGTCAACGGGTCGTCTGATTGGGTTTTTGGTTAAACGCCTGAAATAAGGTCTGTGGTTAACACAAGCTCGAGATATTTTCACGTTTAACTCTACGACGTAAAATACACCAGTAATACCACACTCGTGATTTAAAAACAAAAACAAAAACAAATAATAATAAAAAAAACTTTTACGTGTCTTGAAAAAGCCGGCTGCTAACAAGTGGTTAATGGGACTACAGAAGGTGTCGGGAACGTTAAACGTCATCACGCCGGACAGGAAAACTCATCTACTACTCACGCTCTTGCAAACTATTCCAACTCAAACTTCCCAACTTGTACATTTATCAGTTTATGGTATTTTCCAATCGTAGTGTTTTTTTCCCAATTGTAATGCTGTGTTCTTTTGCGAAGATTATGTTGATGAATGAAACGTGTACGAATTCTAAACTTTTGTTGACGCTTATTTTCTCCAATAATCCAAAATCCAATGGAAAAATCCTACGGGCTTTTTGTCGAGGGAACCGGGGTGATGCTAACTTCCGGGTTGTCCGACAAAAATACGTCATCCCTGCAGCACTCGTGCTATCACGTGCTATATAGAGCTGGGGAGCATAGGACCCTGGGAACTGGGGAACACAGGAGCCTTTGTCATGTGTTTATTACGTGCCATAGAAATCTTGGGAACATAGGACCCTGGGAACGTAGAGACGCTCCCCAAATGATTTGGCACGTCAGAAGGTCTGAAACAGAATGTAAACTGAGTAAAAAAAAAAAAAGCACTAAATAAAGTGTAGCTTAAGCGAGGCAAATTGCAAAATCACAGTGAGAGGTTAAAGAGTCTTCTCTGAGGAAAAGCCCGCCATGCCAATATCGCACGCTTTTCTCTCGTCTGGTCCTATTAAATCTCTTTCCTGTTCTTCGTCTGGTTCTTCTTCCTCGTCCCCGTCTTCCTCCTCGCCTTCGTCTTCGTGAGCGGCCCCTCTGCCTGTCTTTGGGCCTTTGCAGATTTTCAGGTGGCGTGTCAGATGGTATTTCGTAAGGAAGCCCTTGTTGCATTTTTCACAGATGAAGTCCCTTTTCCCGTCGTGGGAGTTCAGGTGCTTTTTTAAGTGATCGGTTTTGAGGAACTGCTTGTCGCACTTCGGGCAGGTGATCTGTCGGTCGCTGCAGAAAAGAAAAAAACCCCGCCCCCCAAAAACAACAAACAGACACAGGAGGTTAAAGAGATGCGATATCTGTACAATGCTGGACTGGCCACACCCACGAGAGACAAATAAACAATCAAACAAGACATAAAAATGTACGCGTCCCTTACAGCGAGTGCGAGTACATGTGCTGCTTGAGATCCTGTTTCCTGTTGAACGTCTTGTCACAGTGGTCACACTTGATGTTCTTGGTCGGCGTGTGAATCACCATGTGAGACGCTACGTGGGCTTTCTGGGTGAAGGACTTTCCACACACACTGCACCGGAAGTTCTTCTGACCTTTAGAACGAGGGTAGATCAAATCGTCACACGTCACCGAACGGACAAACGCCATCCATTTCTAAGATCAGGCTTAACGGAGTCGGTCGGGGGCGCCAAAACTTTTTTAGCAGCATGCAAGCGATGTAGACGGCGGCACCGTAACGTCATGCCGTGCTAAATACTAATTCGGCATAAAAATAAATAAATGAAAGAGACAAAAACCACGTTTTTGAATCCTCAGCAGATGTTCTACGGAAGCTTCTAGACTCTAGAAGGCACAAAAATGAGGCGGAGTAAGGAATAAAAACACAATTCCGTTATGGAACGTCAATCAACACCTTCTTCTGACCAAACAGAACAAGTTCTGGGACTGATCTGGTACCTGTGTGGATTCTCAGATGCATCCTCAGGTTACTCGGGTCGCTGAAGGCTTTGCTGCAGTAGCTGCACTTGTGTGGCCTCACGCCCATGTGACCCATGAAGTGCACGTTGAGTTTGGTGGAGGTCGTGAACGCTCGCGAGCACATGCTGCATTTAAACTTCCTCTCTCTGCCGTGACGCTGACCGCTTCCACTGCTGGACTGACAGTCACCCTGAGACTGGCACTGCCACGGCGGAGACGAGGTGGTACTGGGGGCCTCGCTGGCCAGCTTCTCCTGGGGGTGGACGCCGTGAGTGGGGTCTTCCTGGGAGGGGCTGTGGCTGTGGGCGTGGCTGCTGAGGTGAGATTTGAAGTCGGAGAAGGAGGCGCATTCTTTTCCACAGTGGCAGATTTGACCCTCTGGGACGCGGGGTACGCCTGCAAGATGGGTTACAGAAACAGCGTTATCCAGTAGCTCTACTAGTCAGGATCCTCTGTATTAAAACTGGTCGTGCTCTCTGGGTGGGAGGGGCACAATGTCTCGAATTCGTGGGAGAGCGTGAGAGATCAGTACGCCGTCTTACCCAGCAGTCTGCTGTATTCCCTGCTGTAATAGAACAACAGCTCGTGCTCGGGGAGGATCTCTCTGGACGTACAGAAGAACAGCTTCCCGTTATCAATATACGCCACCAGATTCTGCTCCTGTGTCGTCCTGCGGCGGGCGGGGGGGGGGGGGGGCAAAAAAAAACCAAAACAACGCCCACCAAAAAACCAAAAAAAACCCCAAAATGATTTAAGTGAAAAGCCTCCGGGAGTACTGACGTAATATTTATTAAGACCTCTGATCATGGTACCTTGCTTTTCTCACAAACATCATCCAGTTGCATTCGTTTTCGTCGGTCGTGACTATACAGAACTCCAAGATGTCGTTGTGGAACATCTGAAAATCAGAAACGTAAAGGTATGAAACTACACTCATAACTACAGCCATGACATTAAAACCTCCTGGCTAATATTGTGTAGGTCCACCCAAGTCCCCTCAAGACTTCTGAAGGTGTTCTGTGGTTATCTGGCAACGTTAAGACGTTCGAAGCAGATCCTTTACGTCGTGATTCCTCAGACCAGGCCACCTTCTTCCACTGCTCCGTTAATTTATTTAACGGTTATACATTTCCCCCAGCAAAAGACTGACCTTCCAGATTTGAGGCGTGTCTTTATCAGTCCAGTCTGAGAGCTCGACGCTGCTGCAGTGCTGTCCAACCATTGGGCCGAAGCAGGTCCTGGTGGGAATCGTCTCCCGTACAAACACACCTGAGGAGATCGTGGTACATGTTGGTAATGTTAGATGCCACACTCAAACTATAAGAACACACCATGCTGTATAGAAATGTTTCTTTTTTCGAATAAAGTTTGTCGTGTCTACACTGACCGTTGGGCTCGTCAGTTACAGACACACGGAGGCACAGCGGGCGGGGCAAAGAGAGGCGGGCTCTGGTCTGAATGGGCGTGTCCGGGATAAATGTGACCGGTCCGTGTTCGGGACAGTCGGAGGTGTAAGAGCGCTCACATAAAGTGCACCCTGAACACACGTTCATTACAGGAAAACATTAACGATGAATTATAAGATTCACGCTACGTGAGGTGTTGACCAAAACGTTTATGAATCATTGTTATTGTTTAACTTACAAATCGTGAAAGCAGTGGTCATGTTCTCCTTGTTTGCGCTGGCGTTCTCCAGATGTAGGGTGGAGTTGACCAGGACGAGACTGTTATCCGGCCCGAGCGAGACCTCGGCGGTGATCGGGGACACGTTTACGGGCTCCAGCACCATGCCTGAGCTGTGCAGCGATACAGATTCGAGCTGAGTCTGCGGCGCCATGGCCCCGGTGAGCACCACACTGACTACGCCCGAGCTCAGCTCACCGTTAGAGTGCAGAGCTTCGCTCAGGGTTCCTGGAGCTCCGGTTCCTGAGCTGCTCCCTACACGTCCACTCATGTGCTCCTGCTCCATCACCACGGGCAGCTCCAGTCCGGGGCCGTGAAGAGCCATGACGCCTCCCTCCAGGCTCTCGTGGGGTTGATTCCTGCTGCCGAGAGGCTGCTGCGCGTCCGCCGTCACTACCACGCCGTCCATGGTGGCTAGCTCTTCCCCCATCCCGTCAGGAGACATGGGGCTGTTCACACGCGACTCCATCGCCAGTCCAGTCGCGTCTAGCTGCACCTCATGAGCGCCGCCCTGGTGGAGGTCGGCCTGCCGTGAATCTATGGACACCAGGCCTTGTTCTAAATGTCCGCCTGGGCCGCTGTAAGGGTCGAGGGATGAAGGGTTGTTGTTGGGCACGGACAGAGCAGCGTCCATGTTGAGGCTGCTGGGGTGGATGTACTGCGGCGGAGGACGATCGGCCAAATACGACAAAATACCTACAGGGGCCCAAAAACAACAAACAAGAAAACCCCAAGGTCAGAATCTTTTTTTTCCCACTTTGTTTCTGTCTATTTAATATTTGCTTGTTACCTTTAGGGCTGGGCGATATCACAGGTTTATATTAATGCACTCGTTTTAATAGGCTGGCTGCGCTCTTTTGGGTGGGAGGAGCATACTCTCTCTCTCTCTCTCTCTCACCTGTCAATCAGTGTCAGTGACTCTATCCAATCGTGGGCATCTGTGAGCTCGTGTATGTGGAGGGCAGATTTCCTGCTTTCCTATCTATTCGAAAACATGCATCTGACGCTGCATATTTCTCGGAGGAAGCGCGTTTTATCCTCGTATGATAGGTGGGAGCTGCCCAAGACCAAATTGTGAAGAAAAAAAACGAAACAAACTCATTTCACGGACGTTCGACAATATTAAACTGAACTGTGAATGGATAAAAATACAACACGTCGTAACTGCGGGCGCGTTTCTGTTGTGTCAGATGAAACAAACCGCTGTCGGGACGTGCTGCTATAGGAAAACGATCAACGTCGGGGTGGTAATAGTAAAGTGCTTCGGAAAGTTTTGGCACCTCCAGGAAAATTCCTCGCAACGTCTTTAATTCATTCCAAACAAAAAAAAATAAATAATGTTGGAGTTAAGCGATCTAGAAAGAAAGAAATCCCGTTCCGTTCGAACGTCACGGAGCGACCGTTGCCGTGACGATAAAAGCGTTCGGTCTCGTTTGCATCGTCCTGGTGTAGAACTTTGGCGTAAACAGTTTGGAAGTTTCTCCGTGAGTTACTCGTTCAAAAGAATTTCTCGTTTAAAAACAAAAATGAAATCATACAGCTTTAAAACAAGATTATTTTTAAACGTGATACGGTTTTTGCTTTCGTTGGATATCGTGATATCTATCGTGTATCGTAGTACAGTATCACGATGTGATATTCTTCGTATCGTATCGCTTCACCGTTAGTCTGAAACGAGGTCATATAACGTCTCTGGAGTTCCTTACCCGGGAGGATGTGTCTGAAATAGCTGCTCTCCAGGTGAGGGTACGGAGGAGGAGGCAGGGTGTAGTTCCTCTCCGGAAGGCCACACATGACTCCTCGGTCTCCTAACGGCCCCATGGGTAACATCAGGGACAGCGCCGAGGGCAGCGGCCCGAGAGACGGCCCGAGGCTCGGTATGGCGACCGGCATTCCTGCCAAAGGAGCAGAGAGAGAGAAAGTGCATCAGGACTTTTTATAATCTAACAGCATACAACGGTGCAAATCCTTTATATTCCTAATCTGTTTACTCTTACAGTCACGTTATAACGCTTCTTATAACACGTTAAGTCAGGAATAAAACGCTCGCTGTGCTGCTGTTATAGGAAAAGAATCATTTTCTCATATATTCTTTAACCAGTCATACATTGTATCCGTTTATCGTTCGTGAAACAAGTATACGTTACACATTAGAGTAGCTATAAACAGTCGTCCCCCGTCTCCAGCCTCTCTCCTTTCTTTTAACTCGGCTTCGGCGTGCTAACTGACAGGAAGTCCGCTGCGTCACTGATTATTTTCCTCTAACAGCACGACACACAGAGAGTGGGTTTTTTTAAAAAAAAGTCAAATTCCTTGCATTATGACTCAAGCGCTCGAACCTGGAGTGGCGATGGGGTTGTGGCTGTGAGTGGGCGAGGTAGGAAGGCCCAGGTGACCGGCGCTGACCGAGGGCACGCTGAGCTGGTCCATGCCCACCGGACTGAGGTTCATGTCGTTCATGCTGAGCAGAAACGAGACGTCTGTGACACACGAAAGGAAAACTCCAACCAGAACGGCTGGCATATTAATCTTGAAGATAAGGTATGTTTATTGTCACTGAACAAGTACAGTGGTGGATGTACGGTAGATGCAGATCAGAGTAAAGGGACAGTATACGGTATACACCACCGGTCAAAAGTTTGTGGACACTCGACTGAAATGTTTCTCATGATGTTAAAAGCCTTTTGATCTGAAGGCGTGTGATTAAACGTGTGAATTCGGTGTCGTAGACGAAAATATCATCGTTCCGACGTCTTCATTTCTTTCATTAGAAAACGAACATTTTATTTACAAAGAAATATTTGTTTAAACGGACGACTCGGAGAGAAATATTTCCGAAAAGCGGCCGATAAGAGTCCGGCGTCGGTGTGAACTCCTTTAATACTGTTTAAAAAGCATCTCAGGGAAATTCCTCAAGAAATCGCTCGAGAAAACGCCAAGAGTACATTTCTGGAAATTCTAGGCGAAAAGCGCGTCTACTTTGAAGATGATAAAATACGAAATTATTTTGATTTATTTTGGATTTTTTTTTTCATCACAACATAATTCCCATCGTTCCATTTGTGTTACTCCAGAGTTTTGATGACTTTATTATTATTTTAAGATGTGGGAAAATAAAAATAAAGAATGAGCGTGTGTAAACTTTTGAGCGGTAATGCACAATAATGGATGCAAATAACGACTCGTTCAAATGGACTTTTTTTTTTTTTTTTTTTTTTAAATTCCAAAAAATCGATTCAGATAAAGTCCAGTAAAAATAAAGAAAGTACAATGAGGTAGAAATAACAAATGAGTGATAACGTACAAAAGTGCATGTGCAGAAGAAATCTGTAGCCATATTCGCAGTTAAATCGTGGAAAGATATCAAATAAATAAATAAATAAATAAATAATCATGTGTGCACAGGTGTAAATGTAAGCGCAGTATTTATTTTTCTCGAGTAAACCTTTCGTCGACGTATCATGTCGGCTGTTTCGTGTTCCTATCCACAATGCCATTCCTGTTAGATAGGGTGTCATCCGTACGTGAAGAGAGCAGCGCGATGCAGCGGCGCTTTAATGCTTTAGTCTGTCCGGCGGTCGCTCCGACATCTCCACTCCTCCGACGCTGGATTTCTCATTCATATGACGGCTGCAGTCACGGAGCGAGCGAGAAAAGAAGCTCTTGCGCCGTTATTTATTTACTTTCTTTACAGCAAACCTCGATCGTTATAAACGTGCCCGCTATAACGACGTCCTCCTGCGACACCATTGCGTCACACGATGAAAATATAAATATTCCGGATATAAGATAATACGATATAAATACATATTGGATGTGTTTTCCGGGTGGAGTTTTGCGTCGACGTTATTCTTTAATTGTACTTTACGAGTTTGTAGCGAAGGATCCGCAGCCAAGGTCCTCACAAACAGTGTTAGTGCTGGGTCCATGTTTTTGAGACATGGGGTGGCAAAAGGGGGCCACAAGGGGTGCATAAGGGGCGTCAAGACTTATTTTAAGGTTGGCCACGCTTTTGAGAACAATTTATAGTCAATCAACATACACAGCATGGTACAAACACACAAATCCTGAACATCTCTCAGCAATAATACCTCGCATTAACATTGGAAACATTTTAAACATGTAAACGAATTCAATTTCAGCAGAACAGCAATGCTTACCTGAAAGTTTGTTGTCACTTATGGCACTGCGAGGTCTAGCTACATTTTTGCAACTAAAAAAGAAATATTTCTTCAGTCAATAAATTTAATTCAGCTCTATATTACACAGAAATATCCAAACATGCATGTAGGATGAATGCACTGGATTTCCTTTAATCATACAATCTATACAGCTTGTCTTAAACTCAGCACAATTCATTAAATTCCTGTGCATATTATTAACGCATTTGCAACACCAACCGCTTTTTAAATATACTTACAATGAGATCTAAAATTTGGACAAATTTGTTAAGAGAGAGAGAAAAAAACAATAATCAGAAGAAAACAATAACATGGCTCAAAGGTAAGCGAGACTCAAGGAGGGGCGAAAGAGTAGCCGTTTTTCAAAATAAAAGACCTAAATGAAACGTTCAACGGCAATTACTGACTGAAAAGAGGATGCCACTTTTATTTTTAATACCGGATATTTACACAGCCTGCATACGGGAAGTGAACCGGAAGTGAACGAATACGCTAGCTTAAAAAAAAACCTGCTGTGTAATCTTGCCTCCACTGCCACTGTAAAGAGAAGTTTAATAAAAATAAATACAAATAAATAAATAAATAAAAATGCCGGATTATTTAGGAACCGAGCAGCGCAAAGTCAAAGAGGAGGAAAAGGATGACGGGCCAATTCGAGGTATATTCTTTATTTAAACAAAAAAAGTACAAAATTAGCATTTTATGTAGCTAGCATTTCCCGATGCATTGCTAACATACATATAAGCGCTTTGTAACCATAGTTATCATTCTCTATTTCTTTTTATTCCGATATAAAAATGTAAGTATAATTCTAAATGATCATATAGGTATGAAAGAATGACTAATATTTGATTGTTATTAGGTAACGAGTACAACGAGTGCATTCGATTAGGGAGCATTGGGTGCAAAAGTTTGTGCCCCCCGTGCGTTTCCGAATGGAAAAGTGTACATTATTTTAGACCATATTTACAAACGTGTTCAATTTATTACCTGGCCCACATTCAAAATATCGCAGCAACTGAGGTCCTCTTTATTATCGAGATGGAAATTTACACCCCCACTTAAAAGCAAAACAACAACCCAA
>NC_071273.1:23626041-23631041 GCF_023375685.1 Ictalurus furcatus
CCGGTCGTCTGGACCGAAAGATCGAATTCAGCCTGCCTGACCTGGAGGTGAGAACTTTTTTTTTTAAAAATTAAATCTCGCAGCAGTGAGCGTTCAGTCGTTCGTCAGGGATCTCTCCGCATTCTATTATAATTTTGTAAGTATCGATACTAGATTATAGCTTTGAGAACGATGTCGTCATGGCGACGCTTCAAGAAGGTTTGCAGAGCATCAGACCAATATCTGTCGAATCTCGCACCTGATTGAAAGAAAATGCAACAGTCATGTTTTTGTTTGTTTGTTTGTTTATTTATTTATTTATTTATTTATTTATTCCAGGGCCGCACTCACATCTTCAAGATTCACGCTCGCTCCATGAGCGTAGAGAGAGACATCCGGTTCGAGCTGCTGGCTCGCCTCTGTCCCAACAGCACAGGTACAGCCATTCTCATTTTTAATCGCACTTTATTTATTTAGTTTAAAAAAACAAAACAAATAACACACTAGGTCTGAAACTTCAATCCAAGACTGACCCCGTGTTTGTAAACCCCGTGGTCTAGGCGCGGAGATCCGGAGCGTGTGCACGGAGGCGGGCATGTTCGCCATCAGAGCTCGCAGGAAAATCGCCACGGAGAAAGATTTCCTTGAAGCCGTGAACAAAGTCATCAAATCCTACGCCAAGTTCAGCGCCACCCCGAGATACATGACCTACAACTAAACCCGCGTTCCCTTCCCCCGGTCCTGCTTCACGAGAGAAACGCTCAAACTGTGCGTTTCGTCATCGCCCCATTCTTTTCTTTAGTGTGTTAATAAATAAATAAATACATACATAAATACCACCCTCATTCTTGTCATCCTGAGTGGAGGAGGGAAAAAAAAAAGTGCAAGATAAAAGCACAGAGAATCAGTTTCAATTTGATATATTTCCTATATTTCCTTTTATTATACAAAATACCTCTAAAAAGCACAAAATAGTGTTAGGTTCATATAGAACTACACAGCTTCAGTGTAACATGGTTTCATAACAAGCCCCACACACACACACACACACACACACACCACTTTTCTTTTTAACATTCACAATAATACATGAAACAAATGTGAAGAATAATTTTAACAATTTCATAACAGTATCAATCAGTCTGGATTGTTTTGGCAGATGAATAAACATACAATAACTTAAGTTTATAACACAGTCTCTCTGGACCTGCGCCCTGGAAATCGAAATCCAGGGAAAAGTACAAAACACACACACACACACACATTCACACACAAGCATCTTAAATAGAAAATTTGATCTTCACCAGCATTTCGACTATAAACTATAACACTGTAACAGCTTCCGAGCTCGTTTTTCCTCACACGTTAAATCGACACGTCAGGAAGTAAAGAACCAGACACCGTAACCATAGCAACGCTCTTCAGCGTTCCCGGTGTCCGTTAGCGTACGCTCTGGAGTCGATTCTCAGTAACACAGATGAAATAAAGATCGTTTCGACACGGTGTAAATCTCCTCATATTCACTCACTGGCACTTTGTGCTGCGATTTGATTGGTCAGGAGGTAGAGACGCGCTTAACGTCAGTCAAAAGTCGGAGAAGTGTGACGGGGAAGGAATACGTGAACGAGTCATTTATTTCCTTATATGCTTAGTTATTAAAGTCGTCGTGCATTCGTCTGAATGTTTTGTTATTACTAATATTTTTGGTTTTGTTTTGGTCACGTTTTAAATAATCGTTTAAATAAAATGGCACCGAAATAAAAACAATAGAATCCATCACAGAAATGAAATTCTAATGGTTTCCACTACAAATAACAAGCCATTAGCTAACCAGTAAAACCATTCCAGGTCCTTAATGGTATCCACTAGACATAACATGCCACCGATAGAAGGCAACAAATTACCAGTACACATCCGCAGGGACTGTTATAGTTTCCATTAAAACCATTAGAAAATTCTATGAGGGTTTCTATTGTGTCTTTCAGCAGTATAGTCACATTATTATTATTATCATTTTAAACTGATTAATTAAAAAGGTCACCAAATAAAGCCGTTTAAAGCTTCTCTCACAGGGTTACATGTACGACCTCTGCACATGGATAGTGATTGAGGGGAGAAAAAAAACCAAAAACAAATCAAGTATGAAAACACCTTAAAACTCAGTTTTCCCCAAAGAGTGCATTCAGTCAAAAAAAAACCAAACATACATCAGATTGCTAAAGAATTAGGAGTCCGAGTCCGAGTCCACGTCCGTGTGTGTACCCGAGTGCAGTGTTGTGTTCGTAGAGAACGTGTTTTACTCACGCAGACGCGTGAGGAGTTTAAAGGCAGGAGATGTTACAGATAAAAAAGTGCTCAACGTCTCTAGGTCCTAGTTCTTCTAAATGCTTTTGTACTCATAAAACGCTGGTCATTCCTGCCCTTCAGAAGAAGAGCACTTCCTGTTTCCTGTGTGCTCGCTGGCTGGCAGGGCAGGCCCCGGGGAGGGCAGCCTGGCGTGTTGGCAGTGCAGCACGGCATCGTGGGTGGTGGGAAAGACCATGTCCAGGGTCACGGGATCGCTGAAGAACTGCAGAGTCCTGAGATCAGACAGTAGACTCCCTGCACGTACACACACACACGATCAGCACACGGCCTTGTTTACATCACAGTGCTTTTATGTTTACGCTATATTTGCACTTACGGCTGCATCCGGCGAGCACGATTTTCACATCTATGGCTGCAAACTCCTTGATCACCTGCAATAAAAATAAATAAATAAATAAATAAATAAATAAATAAATAAAATCACACATTCATTTACTCACCACACTGAGAGAGTCTTTAGTTCACGCAGCTCTCGCGTGGTGTGAGGGAGCCGAGGAGTCACTCTTACCGCTACAAACCCCGTTATTTTCCCATATTTAAAACAATCCACAAGGACCCCGCCCCCCCCCCCCACAACAATTATAGGCGTATTATTAATTATTATTAATATTTAACGTTAATAATACTAACACTGGACATTTAAATTTGAATCAAAACATTTGAAGATTTGATGTTCATCGGTGTGACATTTAATTTGACTCTCTGGACGATCTTTTGTTTATTTTATCCGTCAACTCGTCTACCGCTCATAGCGGTGGACGAGTGGTAAGTTTTTGCGTAATAACCAAATTGGTTCATTTTAAAACATATCTTAAATGGGTCTTACATTTGATTAGCGTATATGATGTGTTTAAATATATTTTGATACGTTTAACGAAAATATTTAGACATATAATATCATTTAAACATTTGAAAAACTTTTCCACGGACCCCCTGCAATTACACCACGGACCACTAGGGGAGCCCCGGTTGAGAAACGCTGAATAAACGATGATTGTCGGCTAGGCTGGATTGAAATACGTTTTTTTTTTTCACGAAAACGTGTGTTAGCTTACAGATTTAATAGCTTTGGCTCCTACAGAGTCCATGAAGTTGACGGACGTTAAGTCCAGGATGATGGAGTGGACGGGACAGAGCGGCTGGAGGAAGCGATCCTCCTCGGTGTCCGACTCGGCCTCTGCGAGTCGTCCGTTAACTTGCGATTCCACTTCTGTCTGAGATTCGTCCACCACTTCGTGACTCACGCCGAACTCCATATCCTGACAGCACAAACATGACCAAGATACACTACACACTCCTGAAAGCGGAGGGCTCACACACTAACAAGAACAATTTTTATTACATTAAAAAATAAATAAATAAATAAATAAATAAATAAATAAATAAATAAGGCGATAAAAACGGTTTTTTTTTTTTTTTTGGCGTCAATTTTGACCTCAAGTTAACGCTAATGTCAAACGACCGCGCGTGTAAATATTTATGACGAAGTCAACGCACGTACCAGTTTAACTACCGTTTCCTTCTTCTGCTCGGGGCTGCGATGCGAGCGTTTCTTGTCTCCTCTCTTTTTCAGCCGCTTCCGCTGGGATCTCCTCGCAGCCAGCAGCTGAGCGGGATTGACGCCTGTCTGGAATCAGAGAAAAGCTTTGAGATAAAGAACGCGGAGCTGATCATTCTTTAACAGTTATGGAAGGAGTCTCCAGCGTCAGCGCTTTGTAGCCGGGGTTTGTTTTTTGTTTTTTTTTGAAAAGCTAGACTGTTTTCAATACGTTCATCACTTCCGTATTATATACCTCTGACATAAAATACAGTGTTTACTACAGTACGGCCTCGTTACGTTTACTACATTGTTATTATAGATACCTGAAATCAAAAGATACACCCCCCGTAACGTGACAAACGCCCTCTGCAATTTACTGCGTATCTGCATTTGTTTTGGGATACGCCCACTTTTCACAAGCCAATCAAATCCCGATGGATAGAAACGAAAATGAATCGAATAAACATGCGTTCGGAGTTCCTTTTTTTTTCGTGTTATTATTCTGCTACTGTAGTTTGGTGAAGCGGTGATCGAGGAGGATTTTTATTCTTACTTTTTCCTTCAGAGTGCTCACGTACTGGTCACTGTTGGCGAAGTAGATCGAAGAATTGGAGTGGAAAATCTTAATTCCTGAGCATTCTGCAGCCTGGAGAAAGAGCGATCATCGCCAGCTCGTTAACAAACGACAAGGACGGATTACGTTCGCGATGTTAAATGAAAACCAAACTCAATTTCGGTCCTGAAGAAGTATTACCTCTTCATATTCCTCAGTGTCGTAGTAAAGTCCAGTGTCGGAGATTTGCCCGAGGATAACACTTTTAGGGCTGGGGAAGAAAAAAGAAACAAAAGACATACCAGGATCATATTTAAGGAAAATATTTTGAACATCTAGTATTATAGAACCCCATGAAGTGAAAAAGACCAGGGCTATGGAAACCGAGAACAAAGGCATTCAAGTTCACAGGCTTTGGATGGTAAAATGATTGATGATGAATTCAAGTGATTCAGTGAGTCATCTGAGGACATAGAAAGGCTTTGGAGGATAAAACTATTCATGAATGATTAGTTGAATCAGTTGAACGAATCAAGTGTGCGGGCTTTGGATGGTAAAATA
>NC_071273.1:23633541-23643541 GCF_023375685.1 Ictalurus furcatus
AACGAGCCCGAGAGTCTAAGAACCTGATTTCCACTCTCACGGGCTGGACTATTAAAACCGCCACTTTATCAATAGCTTTAAAAAAAAAAAAAAAAAAAAAACACAACACACACAAGGGTGCCAATACTTTTGTCTCCAATAAAATGCTGTATATATGGTTTTGCACTGGCGGCGATTAATCACCTGGTTTCCGTCCACACTGTAGCCATATTTGAGCGCGAATATTTTAGCCAAGGAGATCCCGATGGAGAATCCCACCACAGCCAGAGCCACGGCGTCCGTGATCAGGTTGGGGATGAGACTGAAATCCGGAACAGTCGGCGCTCGGAGTCTGAAGAGAAGAAACGTCTTATCGAAAGCCGACAGGTTTCAGTACGATGCGAAGACAGCAGCACTTGGACTCACCCTGTGGGGATTTCTCCGACAACATCCACCTGGTAGTTCTCCGAAAGAGTCATGCCGTACGAAATCCCCGTCGAGACCAGCACCTGGACATGCACACGTCAGCGTGAATGCACACGTACACGCACACGCACACCTACATGCACACCTACACGGCGAGGCTAGCTTTTAAAAGGACAACGTTACCACGATGATCTCTCCGGGAATGGGGATGGGCAGCTTCTTTTTGAAACGCTCGTTAACGTCCTTCACGCCGTAGAGGAAGACGACACACACCAGTCCCACAATCAGCGTACTGACGTTAGTGCTGCTGATGTCTTTAAACACAGCGACGAGACTCTGCACAGAAAACACTGTGATCACACACACACACACACCTTTCACAAAAAATATTTCAATTCATTAATACAGCATATACACAGCCAAGTCATTTATTTATTTGTCTATCCATTTAAAATACTGTTTAATTATTGTTAAAATGTTTATTTGTTTATTTTAAATACTGTTTATTTATTTATCTATTTATGTATATATATTTACTTACTTGTTTGCCTAAAATACTGTTTATTTATTGTTAAAATGTTTATTTGTTTATTTTAAATACTGTTTTATTTATTTATCTATTTATGTATATATATTTATTTACTTGTTTGCCTAAAATATTATTTGTTTATTTTATTTATCTTTTCTTAAAATTAGTTTATTATTATTATTATTATTATTATTATTAGTCATCGCCATCATTATTATTATTGCTATTATTTATGATCATTTATTTACACTATTATGTATCTACAATATAATTATACTCACAATTTAATAATGATCTTGATTATAAATTGCTATCTATATTTTTTTCTATTTATACATATAGCATCATCATCATCATCATCATCATATACACAACATTTAATATTTACTAGCTGTTCAATATTTATTTATTTACAACTACGCAATAAACGATTAAAAACGCATTATTCTAAAATTAATCATGACATTTTCTAATCATTTTTAAAGCATGAAATACATTTATAACCGACATTTTATACATGAAGTGTGGAAATAATTCACTAATAGCTGTAAGATAAATAGTGACGCGCCAAAATGGACGAACCCCTGAAGTGTGAAAGTGGAGAAGAGATTTGGCTCACGGGTAGCGGACAGTCCGAACTGTTAACGCAGCAAATTTGGAGTCTCTGACTCAATCCCTCTAGCGCCACCAACTGTCCAGAAGTTGCACTCACGTTTCCGTTAATAACTTTTGAACCGTGAGATGAAATTCTTCTTTCCTCCGGTTCCTCGACTCAAGACGATTCGATGCCATTTTCCGTCATGATGATCTTTCCTTCACTGTAAATTGTCTGAAAAACCTACTCGTCCTAGGCCGTTTATCCGATTTGCACGAAAACGTAGAGACGGTTAAACCGTATCGTTTTCACTTCAACGAATCCGACAAAGATTTGTACGTGAAAGTATATCTCCGTTACGCTTTGGCGTATTCATACCAAACGTATTATTTGTCATAGGCATCATGACTTGTGGGTGCTGCTCAGTTTCGTGAACAGTGCCCTCTAGTGGTCACGAGATAAGCACATTTTTGCTTATAACTTCTGAACAGTTTGTCATAAACTCACCAGATTGGTCTCATTAGATTCAGTGGGGCATACCGAATCCAACGAAATGAAAAATACCTGTGTCAACCATTTTGAATTCAGTCATAAAGTGCCGTATTTTACGAACGACTCGGTGTATCGTTACGAAACTCGGTATGCGTCTTTGGCACCGTACTCTGAAGGGACTCAAACAAATGATAATGCTATTTCTAAAAATGCTAATAGCCATTGACTCCTTATGCCTACTGTCAGGTGACTGGTCTCGATGGATTCCGTGGGTCATCCCGAGAACAACGATACCAATTATGTTATGATTGATCGAACTTCCTGTCCGCCATTTTTAAATGTTTGGAAAACCTACTATTTCAAACTCCTCCTAAACGGTTTGTCCGAATTTCACGAAGATTGGCTTCCATCATCTAGAGGCACTCACGACAAAGAAGTTCGCAGAATTTTGATAAACCATACCGTTTCCAATGGCGCGTCAACAAATTCGACAAAGAACGTGCAAAACTGAACTTGAGGCTGCATCTCCACGACGCTCGGAGGGACTGTGATGAAACTTTGTCTGTGTCATCACTATTACGCCCTGAGGTGACCTGCAGCATTTCGGTGCACTGCCCCCTACTGGTCAGGAGATATATATATATAAAAAAAAGGCTATTTTGGCTTATAACTCTCAAACGCTTTCCTGCATGATAACCAGCATACTCCGGTGCTACCCGAGCGGATTCAGAACAGCACCACATACTGGACAAATTCTAAATAGCAGCTATTTTTTTTAGTTATTTTAAAAATAATAGTTTTTTTTTTTATGATTGAAAGTTTACTCCTTATACACTGTTCAACGGACTCCAACCAAAAACATGTCTCAAAGCTTCTTTTGCTGCTCACGGTGCCGATAATTGGCTTGACCCCGGTAATGCTGATTGCAGCTATATTATTTATTATTGTTATTATTATTATTATTATTATTATTATTATTATTAATAATAATAATAATAATAATATGTTTGTTCAATTTATTCTCTTTTTAATGCGTCTGAAAAGTGTTAATTTATCAAAGCTGAATTAAATAACAGTAATTTTTTTTTTAAAAATGTGAAAAAAACCAACAAAAACAACCCCAAACCGTTCAGGTCAAGCGTAGTTTAGAATACTGTGTGTGTTTGCATGACACAGTTATCAGGCTGCACCGTGACCTTGTGTTCATGTGCTAATCAAAAAGCAAATCCTAGCCATTCTGAAAAAAATCAAACAAACCCAAAACCAACAGAGAAAGTGATGATACACAGCACCCGGACATGTTGCAGCAATCAAAGGTCAGAAAACAGTAACAGATCGGGATTCGGGTGTGCTCTGAGGAGTTCACTCACGTAGAGGACCGATAACGGCCCGCTGTAGCGCTGGGTTTTAATCCCGAAAAAGTACTTCAGCTGAGAGACCAACACGTGTACTGCAGCGGCCGTGGTGAAGCCTCGCACCAACGGCTCGGTCAGATAAATCGCCACGAAGCCGAACCTCAGCATGCCGAGCACCAGCTGCACGGGGGCGGGGGGGGTGGCGTCAAAGAAAGGGAGACAGAAAGAAAGAGAGATAGAGCAACACAGAGCGAGAGAAAGAGAGAGAGAGAGATAGAGCAACACAGAAACAGAAAGAGTTAACAAGGCAAAACGTCTTTATCTTCACTGGTGTACAAACTTTTGCACTTGACTGTAATGTATAATATATATTACACACACACACACACACACACACACACACACACACACACACACACACACACGTTCCATGTGCCCTGAAGGCTTCATGTTTGAACAGGTGTACGGTGCAGTGTTTGGTGCTGAGACAGCTCCTCAGACGAGCTTCTCACAAACACCATCCGCACCGCTCGACTCCTCCCACGACCCGACCTTCAGACTCCGTGCGACGCCGCGAGTACCTGAATAAGTCCCATGAGCGCGGTGACGACCACGGCCACTTGCACTCTCCTGGCGTCTCGAGCCGCCACGTCGATCAGCTCCGTCCCGTTAGTGGAGTTCAGAGGGAACATGGAGTCCGGCGCTTCTCTCACCGCCACGCTACCAACCATCAGACTGATCACCGCAAACGTGCCTGCAGGACAACCACGAGCACGTGCCGTTACGGGAAACTAATCAGCAACGTGAAGCAGAGTTCCTGTTAATATCCTGAAGGGGTTTATTCCTCGTACACCACAGCAACGTGCATCGATTACACTGTTATTTATTAAAGGATGACACATGGGACTTTTTATCCGCTTATTGTTACGTGTATTTTTATGGAGCGTCTGCGAACGAGTTTGTCTCCAGGTTTGTCCACGCTGGCTAATTCAGCGGTGATACACCGTCAGCTGTTGTATATTGAAACTTTGCTGGATGCTTAACGGAACAAAACGCCACGGCCGTTATTCGCTACGCTTCCGTCCAAGTTGCGAATTTAACTTGCGCGAAAATCCGCTTGCGTTTCCATCCCACATGTTCAAGAGAACAAAATCGTCACTTCCGGGAAAACTGGCGGAAAGTCGTTTATCCAAACGGACTGTACCTCTCGCTCGCCGCCATTTTTACTTTTCTGAGCCGATTATCCGAATCACACGACTTGCTGAGGCAAAGTCACATGACACACATTTGATACGCACCGAGGCATTTATTCGGATAACGCGTTTCCAGCGTAGATTATGTTACACGCGTGTCTTCTTATCGAATTAAAAAATAAATAAATAATCATTTTTTCCCCACTTAATTGAGCGCATTGTAGAGGTTTTATTCGCATCTGACGTTTCTATCCAGCGTTTTTATTTATTTATTTATTTATTAGGCGATATCGCATAATAAAATTTGCATAAAAATTCGTGGATGGAAACACAGCTAACGTCTTGCGTCAACATTTACGCGGGGAAAGTTCCCGTATTCAGCGTCGAGTCACGCACGCACTTAGCTTGATTTTCTCAGTCAGTCAGCGAGAGTATTTTTAAAAAATAAATAATAATAAAAAAAAAATCACCCGCATGTAATTCATGACTCCTTGGTTGCCAGATATTTCTTAAAATCACACAAAATCAGTCGTTACCTCACTAGCATAACTGTTGAGTTAATAAGACCCAAAAAAACCAAACGTAGCTGGTCACGTTACCGAGAAACCAAAAGCGTAAACTTGCCCGTCATGAAGATTTAGAAAAACATTTAAAAAAAATAAAAATTACAGCTTTGCTAAATAAACATCTTATTGAAAACGTTTTGTTTAACCCACATTCAAGTCCCTGTGAATGAGCCGTTACTATAGAAACGACAACATACTAAAGCGAGCCCATAACAAGGTGATTAACAAAGAAGAAAGCTAGTCCCCATGAAGGATATATCATTATAGTCATGTGATATTGTTAGGTAAACAGCCTCATGGCTCCGAGACTCATGACTAATGAATTTTAAGGCGACGTTAAACAGTATGTTACGGGCGCGTACGACAGGATCTGCTGAGTCATGCAGAGAGATGATTATAGTGATAAGATCTCTTGTGAATACCGGACAGACTCGGTGGAGTCCATTACCTGCAGGGCATGTCACATGACCACAAGCTTTACATTTTTGTATTTTTTTATTTATATGTAATCAGATAACGTAACGTATCAGAACGGGCGCGTTGATATACGCCCAGGGTTTTGCAGCCGCTTGGTGTGTATACAATGAAAAGATCATGTTACGATACACACGGTTGCCTTCAAAAGTATTGGAACAGCCAGGCCAATTCTATGGTCTTCGCTGTACATTGAAGACCTTTGGGTTCGAGATCAAAAGATGAACACGAGACGATTGATCAGAACTCCAGCTTTCATGAACTCATCTTTTTACGTCTAGACGTGTTAAACAGCTCGGCACCGTTTGTTTGAACCCACCTATCGAAAATATTTGAACGAACGACTGACAGGTGTTTCTTGCTGCTAGACTGACTGTTTAAAGAATGAACACCTCTGAATGTCTACTCTTGGTTTGAGGCCTAGGTTTCACCTGCATTTGTTGTTAAAAAGGATAAACCAACACGAAGACCAGAGAGCTGTCTATGGGAGAAAACGCGAGCCATTTTGAAGCTGAGAAAAGAGGTGAAAATCCATCAGAGCCGTCGCACAAACATCGGGCGTGTCCAATACGACCATTTGGAACGTCCTGAAAAAGCAAGAAACCACTGGTGTACTGACAACCAGACACGGAACGGGTCTGCCGAGGAAAACAACAACAGCTGCTGATGACAGGAACATTGTGAGAGCTGTGAAGAAAACCCCCAAAACAACAGTTTGTGATATCACCAACAACCGCCACTGGACAGGAGCGAAGGTATCACAATCCAGACATATAGAAGCTATACCACTCATGAGCAGTGAGATTCAGAAGGCCAGATCGGAATTCACACAGAAACCCGGGTGACAGCTCGGAGAATGAAGGTCGGATCATTCAGTCTCTAGCCTGGTCTCAGGAGCAACAGCACCGGGATCTTGTGGGTCTGCTAGCAACATCAACAGGAGATCTTCAACAAAACCCTGGATGAGCAAGCTGTGGACCGAACCACCATCCAGAGCTTGCTGACCTCTTCCTCCTCATATCCCATGAGCCCCTCCTTAAGCGCTTCCTCGCTGGCTGGAACGACACCCCTGGATGAAGCCGAGGCATAGGCGGAGATGATTGAGGATCCTAGCTTGGTGCGTGGATGGCCGAGGGGAGATTTGATCCTGCGCATTAAAGCCCTCCTGACAGGAACGGCTAAGCCGGTGGCTGCCCATAGCCCCCCAGACTGACATATTACCCTTTATAATAGGTCCTGTAATCCTACAAGTTTCTATCGAACTCCGGCTTAGAAACCCTCCCGAGCCGATTTCCTCTCCGCTTTCCGGAACCTGTAAAGTCTTCTGTTCTATTATTCATCCGATCTTTAGAACTCAATGCCTCGAGCATTCACCGGCTTTCTGAGAAATTCTGCAGAGGATTAAAATGCCCGTCCTTTTCTTATAAACCCCCCCCCCCCAACCATATCTCAACAAGGGATTAAAGATTAAACAGACATAAAAGCACACTTTCCAACTGGACCCGATTCCTACCAGTCCGCAGGAGCCCAGAACCCTTTAGCCTCTGCTCCATGGTTACACTTAGCAAAATAAAACTCGACACACACGTCGCTGGAAAGTTTGCACGCTTTGAGTAAATCCAGCTGTGAGGAAACGCAAACTGTACAACCCAAAATAAACAACAAGCCCCTACATGTTTAACATGACTCAACTTCATATGCCGTCGTATACCGTATAATATCAAATATTTCGCATTTTTATGCGCTCAGATTGCACCCCCCGACCCCTACTCGTTCCAGAACATCTGTTTACAGCTGCCATAATGTAAAGGACAGCAACAGCTTGTTTCACAGATGTTCCACAGCATTGAATGTAACTATAAACAGATAAAAGGAGCAACGTGGTGTTCTTTAATACTGTTTCTTTAAATAAATTGTAATTGTTGGCAAATTGCTGTGGTGTAAGAGGAATAAAATCACTCAAAAAAAATGCCGGTAAAAAAAAAACAAACAAGTCAGCTTCGTCATGGTAACGGTAGCTCGACTTATAGTGATTACGAAAGCAGCTTTACAGAAATATATAAACACAGGATAGAGATTTTAAGCGTGTGAATTTATCCCTATTGAGCGAGACGGTGGTGAGGGAAAAACTCCCCGAGATGATATGAGGAAGAAACCTTGAGAGGAACCAGAGGAACTCAGAAGGGAACCCCGTCCTCATCTGGGGTAACATCGGATAGTTCATAAGACTTCCTGCTCCGAGGCGTCCGGTTTTCGCTGTACATCGGCGCGTGAGCTGCAGAGAGAAACTCACCTATCGATATGTGTCTGGAGGTGCCGAAGAACGTGTAGAGAAGAACAGGATAGAACGACGAATACAGGCCATAGACTGGAGGAACAGCAGCTAACATCGCATAGGCAAGACCTGGAGAGAGAGAGAGAGAGAGAGAGAGAGAGAGAGAGAGAGAGAGAGAGAGAGATATTTCAGCACATTCTGAGGAAAGTGTTTTCTGCCCTCTTCCTCATACATGAGACCCCCATGATTGGCTGGTGTCACTGTGATTGACAGGGAAGAGCGAGTAAGCCCCTCCCACCCAGAGGGCACGGACGATTTCGCGGGTGGCTGCGGCATTACCGGGATTCCAACTCACAACCTCCAAACGCTTTTCTGTTGAGAGAGTTTTCCTTGTACCTTTCCAAGTTTTTTTTTTTACATTTTATTTTGTCGAACTGCACGAAAGGTCGAAAGCGAAGAAGATTTTTCCGAGAGTGCAATTATAACAACATGAACATCTTTTATTTGATTTATCGGTTTTTTTTAAAATAATACTCTCGGACAAAGAAAAAGAGATCAGGCTCGACGTTGGATAAGTCACTTGGACATGAACCCGACCTTGAGGCAGCTGCATGACTCCTGTGCTGAGACCTGAAACGATGTCTCCAAACAGATACTCCTTCACTGGATACGATGGCAGCCATGAGAAGATGGGGAGAAGGCCAAAGATGATGGATTTGGCTTTTTCAGATGAACAGCTGGGGGGGGGGGGGGGACCCAACAACAACAAACAAACAGGGTGTGTGAGAGAATTTGAATTAAAGTAAGTAAGTAAGTAAGTAAGTAAGTAAACACGCTATAATTACAGTGCACCTTAACGCACGCACACACACGCAGTGATTCGAACTCGAAATGTAGCTGGATTACCGGCAGCGGTCCGCTAGTCTCTGTCGAACAGGCTTAAGCCTCCGTTCTTTCTTATGCAGCTGGGTGTCGAGGTGTTCTTCGCTGAACACGGGTCTCTCGAGTCGGTACACCGGCGCGGACGAGGACTCTGCGTCGCCGTTTACGACGTTACGATCCATAACGACGCAGAAGGAGCATGACACTGATCACGGATCTCTCGACTTCCTCTTCCTGTTGAAATAGAAAGAAAATGATAAGACACCATTCACATTAGGGGTGGGGTGAGATCGTGTTTTCATCAGATCACCGGAATCGCTTCAATACCATAATTACAACAAGACCGTGTTTATAATCCTATCAAACAAAAACAGCAGGCCTGAGCGATGTGACCATACATTAGCGTCTCTTTTCGGGGATATCGGAGATACTGTGGATTTCGTGTGTGTGTGTGTGTGTGTGTGTGATTTAATAATGTATTTAATAAGAAACTGAGTGAAAGCAGCGGAATTGATGCGTACAATTTTTTCTACTTAGGTTTTAAAGTTAAAGATGTTTAGTCGCTGATGTTGTTGTTCGTTTCCAGTTCGGTGAATGAATTTATTTATTTATTTATTTATTTTTAAAGATGAAAAAATAACAATAAATCCATTCTCGTGGACAGTGTGTATAAGTTAGCGAACGGGTTTGTTCACTGTAACGCAACGTTAGCGTTTGTGATACGTATCGTGTACCACGGGAACGTCTTCCAGAACCGTGAGGTGCTATTTTTGTCATTCCTCATCATTTAAGTGCACCTAATATGGATTTGAAACGTGCCTAATTCTCAAACGACAGATTTACACGAGGCATCCGAGGTCTAAAAACACTTTAACGTGCTCAGAATTTAAACTGCAGCGTTACCTTTTCCCCCCAGTGTCACAAACGACTCGTTCAATGACTCGTTCTAAATGATTCGTTCTAAACTCCTCCTTTCAGAGAGCATACTTTGCTCTGATTGGTCAGACGTCCCAGTCTGTCGTGATTGGTCTAGCGCTGTCAGCGTGTTTCAAAAAGGAAACGCCCACTACCGAAACGAGTTTCAGCTCCGTCCGTCAGCGAGCAGCCGATGAAGACCAGAGGCGGGGTTTATTGTTATAAACCTACGTAGGTTAGTACAGGAAGTAAAGTCTGGAATCACTAACGACTCGATTCAGCTGTTCAGAATCGATTCCTTCTTTTGGGAGTCGATAAC
>NC_071273.1:23648541-23673541 GCF_023375685.1 Ictalurus furcatus
CGCCTTCCTCTCCCTAGTCCCGGTACTCGTCTTCCTCTCCCTCGTCCCGGTACTTGTCTTCCTCTCCCTCGTCCTGGTACTCGCCTTCCTCTCACTTGTCCCGGTACTCGCCTTCTTCTTCCTCATCCTGGTACTCGCCTTCCTCTCCCCTCGCCTTCGTCTCCCTAGTCCCGGTACTCGTCTTCCTCTCCCCTCGCCTTCCTCTCCCTAGTCCCGGTACTTGTCTTCCTCTCCCTAGTCCCGGTGCTCGTCTTCCTCTCCCCTCGCCTTCCTCTCCCTAGTCCCGGTACTCGTCTTCCTCTCCCTCGTCCCGGTACTTGTCTTCCTCTCCCCTCGCCTTCCTCTCCCTAGTCCCGGTACTCGTCTTCCTCTCCCTCATCCCGGTACTCATCTTCCTCTCCCCTCGCCTTCCTCTCCCTAGTCCCGGTACTCGTCTTCCTCTCCCTCATCCCGGTACTCATCTTCCTCTCCCCTCGCCTTCCTCTCCCTAGTCCCGGTACTTGTCTTCCTCTCCCTAGTCCCGGTACTCGTCTTCCTCTCCCCTCGCCTTCCTCTCCCTAGTCCCGGTACTCGTCTTCCTCTCCCTCGTCCCGGTACTCGTCTTCCTCTCCCCTCGCCTTCCTCTCCCTAGTCCCGGTACTCGTCTTCCTCTCCCTCGTCCCGGTACTCGCCTTCCTCTCCCTCGTCCCGGTACTCGCCTTCCTCTCCCTCGTCCCGGTACTCGTCTTCCTCTCCCTCGTCCCGGTACTCGCCTTCCTCTCCCTCGTCCCATTACTCGTCTTCCTCTCCCTCGTCCCGGTACTCTTCTTCCTCTCCCTCGTCCCGGTACTCGCCTTCCTCTCCCTCGTCCCGGTACTCGCCTTCCTCTCCCCTCGCCTTCCTCTCCCTAGTCCCGGTACTCTTCTTCCTCTCCCTCGTCCCGGTACTCGCCTTCCTCTCCCTCGTCCCGGTACTCGCCTTCCTCTCCCTCGTCCCGGTACTCGCCTTCCTCTCCCTCGTCCCATTACTCGTCTTCCTCTCCCTCGTCCCGGTACTCGCCTTCCTCTCCCTCATGCAGGCATTTTTCTTACTTTCTTTTTGTTGCTCTATATTGTTCCTTTTCCACACAAGATCAGCCCAAAGAGGTCGTCTTTTACTGTATACCATATGGTCATGCGATTGAAAGAAGCTCAACACCTGAGAGTGTTTCGTAGCTGGGAATCAGCCGTGATCGATCTATTTGCATAACTTCAATCATCTGTTTCTCAGTAGCCATGGAATAAAATACAGCGGATGTATTTGTGTTTCAGTTCACAGTATGAACAGCTGTTCACTTTGACGTTAGCCTATAAGTGAGGTTTCCAACATGACGTGATCTGTTCTGGCATACAGTGTGAACGCATGTGTAAATTTGGCAGTAAAAATCCATTGTCTCGGTCTCGGCTGAGCTTGTGTGTAAAAGAAGTTCACACGTTTTTTTTTTTGTTTTTTTTTAAATTTTGTGTTAACTGTATGCATTTTGTGTCAAAGCAACGAGAAATGTGTTAATTGTACAGCCTACACAGACAGATGTTGTGCTAACTGTGTTAAAATGTTAGGAAAATTGTTAAAATAATGAGAAAATTGTCATAGCAATCGTAAAAAAAAAACAAAACAAAAAAAACTGTAAACACTTTGGAACGTTGACCCCGGTTTGAGTTCGTCTCTGCACTTGGGGTCATCCCCTGATAGACCATCTGGCTCTCACACCACCGACCCAAGCTGGAGTCCTGGCCCTGATGAAGACTCAACCGCTCACTCATCGCTGCCTCTCTCGTCACGTGTTTGAAAGATCAAAACAAAAACAAATCCCAGTTGAAATTTTCAGTCTTTCTGAACAGTAGTGTAACAGTCCAATGAGACAGTGAAGTGTTGAGTGGACATATTGATCCAGGAAGCTGTAGATGATCGGAGAGACAGGCGTTTTCTGAATGAGAAGCTGCTGCTGCGTAAGGAAGCATCTGGGTCACGTCTTCACCTGAGTCAGATGAATTTCCTGTGATTATAACACACAGAAAATCAGTAAAAGGCGAAAGCCAGTCCATTCTACAAATCCAACCACCACAAACGTGAGGTTTTTTCCATAAAAAAAAAAAAAATCAACTTAATAGAGATTCTCAGACATCAAGCAGTGTCCATGTTCACCTTCTCAGTTTGCATCTGAAAAGAAAGAAAGAAAGAAAGAAAGAAAACATTTTCTGCTCACAGGGATGTTCACTGACTGGGCCTCCTGACCACTAGGGGGCCCCCGACGAACACAGATCTGAAGTGAATGATCAGCAAATGAACACCAGCCAATGAATATATATAAAAAAGTGACAAGTCAGAAATAAATTCAGAAATACTATTAGTAGTTTTATTATGAGAACTGAATTTTTTTTTGCTTTTCAGAGTTTAAAATGTAAGTATAGAAATGTTACATGTTTATTCCTTTTCCTAATTAGAAGCATAGCGCAGAGGAATTTTCCCCAAAATGTTGATGATTGCTGGATTTCAAAAAAAAAAAAAAAAAAAGTTTTATTTATTTATTTACTTTTTTTTTTTTTTTTTTTTTAATTATTATTTTTACAGAAAATGCCATGGGGGAAGATGTTTCATTAACAGTGAATAGTAATTTCTTCACGAATCAATGAAGACTCTGTAATTCTCTTGATCAATGTTCTCCTGAGAGAGAGTTCACAGTGAAATAAACATTTTAAATCTTAAATAACATCCAAAGGCTAGATTTGTGTGTGTGTGTGTGTGTGTGTGTGTGTGTGTGTTTTAAAAAATGAAGTATGCAAATGTACTCGTATAATTAGACAGAGCCTCATTTGCATACACAGGCTTAGATCAAAAGTTGTGCAATACAAAACCTCCATGCAAGAATCACCAGGCGAGGATTAATTGTGATATTAATAGTTGTAATGAAATGCGCAGCACAGAAGCGCAGATCAATTATCACATATTATCACACACTGACGCACATAAATAAAAAAAAATAGATTTTTTTAAAAGGGTTTTTTAACCTAATTTCAGTTTAATATTTTTTTTTTGTAGAATTTCTTTCGATTTAGATCAAAATAAATAAATGAAAGTGGTTATAACCTGTGATAAAAGCTGACAGACCGGCTGTAGTTTTACACCTTTTATTTCTTCATTACGGTAAACCTAATAATAATAATAATAATAATAATAATAATAATAATAGTAATGTTTTGAGGGTGCATGTACTCCTCATTTTTTATTTTTTACCTAGCGTGTTAGGTTTAATTTTATTTTATAATTTTATAAATTTTATAATTTTATCGTGGCATTTGTTACTATCAAAAAAGCTTCAGGCCCTGTTTACACTAGTGTGCGTTTTCGTTTTGAAACGCATAACTGTTTCTACGGTTACGCCTGTCCTCTACACCAGTGGTTTTCAAAATGGGGGCCGCAGCCCCCTTGGGGGCCACCAGGGGGCGCCCGGGGGGCCTCAACAATTTAGTGTGAAAAATAAATTCTCACACTCAGACAATCACACACACACACACACACACACACACAATTCCTAATGTAATGTAATGTAAAGATGTAAGATGTAATTATTAATAAAAATAAAAAGGGGGATATATTCAGAAGTCTGTATTTTTTGTGTTTTAAAGACATCTTGCAAAAGGGGGGGCCTCGGGCAAATGTTAATGCCATTTGGGGGAACTTGCCCTGGAAAGGTTTGGGAACCCTTGGTCTACACTACTCCGGCGTTTTTTCGACCCTGTTTTAGTTTGAAAACTCCGGCTCGCGTTACTCAGTAACGTCAGATAGACTGAGATGTTCTAAACAAACCGGCTTACACATATTCAAGCAGAAAACACAGGCCGTGCGTATCCACGCTCCTGTCTCTGACCCAGTTACCACTGAGGGAGAGCCAATCGAGGACGTAAATGATCTCACGTATCTTAATGACGGAGCCCAAAAAGACATCAAATAAATAAAGCAAGAGGAGCTTCCAGACTCGGAACCATCTGGAAGTCTAAACGGCTGTAAGCCTCGGAACAAAGATTAAACTTTACACCAGCAATGTTAAAAAAATCAGTGCTTCTGTATGGCTCGGAATGTTGGAGAGGTGTTTATTAAGACATTAATGAACTAACAAACATGTGTTTAATTACGGTGGTCGCAAACAACAGAACTGCACCGTTCTTCGTTAAAATGAGTGCAGAACGGTTTCCTATCCACTGAAAAGCTGCAGAGATGATAAAGCACACAACACACACACAGTACTGTCAGTACCAGGTGTGTGTGAGTGCGTGAGTGTGCGTACGGGCATGTTTTTCTATCTTGCTCAGGACCAAATGTCTGGACTAACAAATGTCTGGCAGGAAGTCATTGATGATGCAGGAGGAAACAGAGGAAGCTCTCCAGCTCCGCAGCATTTCAGTGTAGCTCGTTCGCTTCGGTAGGAATCTGCGGCACCGGACTCTTCTGTGTGGTAAATGAAGACGAATGAAGCTGTTCTGAAGTGACCAGCTCATCCACCCGTCCGTTCCTCACACCGAACACACTCAATACAGCATGCGACCGCCGCGCCGAGCCCGAGCTCTTCTCACACACCTACTAGAGACGGCATGGTGGATGGAGCCGCCCGTGTTCACACTCCGCAGCAGTGATGGAGTGCTAATGACGATGGAAGGGACGGGACAGATAAGAGCGAGCGTTTAGTGAGAAATCGGCGTCAGGTCTCAGGCTATTTGTCTCGTTTGAGCTCAAAGTATACCTGGGATCAAAACTGGTGTTTCAGAGCTTTTTTGCTCCTGTTGCTTAGCGTCATGGCCACCGATGACGGTTTTGGAGATATTTCTCTTTGTAAATTTATTGTTCTGGGAAAACTATTACATTTTTTTCATGATTAATCCTGTACATGTCTTCTGTTTATCCAATGGAAAGAGCCATATCAACCTGCAGTTCTCGCCTGGTTTCCCACTGAAGCGAAGCAGGCTTGACCCTGGCCAGTACACCTCCTGGACGGGAGACCTCCTGGACGGGAGACCTCCTGGACGGGAGACCTCCTGGGGAAAGCTGAGGTTGCTGTTGGTTGGTCAGTCCATGCTGCTGCCATGAGGGAAGACTCTCTCTCCACAGATGCATTGCTAACAGGAATGCTGAAGAGAAATGATGTAATTACAGTCATATTTGGTGTATTTGTGTCTTTCTGCAATGTTGACCATTTCCTCACAACAGGCGCTGTTCCCTTCACTATTCCCTGCTGTTGTGCTGAAGTGATACAGCGTTCTTCATCATTTTTCATCAGTGGGCCTCCACTGCATCACAGAGACGAGCTTTTGATAGTTGTCATCTGAGAAGTCATACCACTTTCCAAGGAGTGCAGACTGTGAAAATCATGTTTAATTACTGCTACCTTTTCAGCAGAAGACTCATCACTGTCCTCTTAAAAATCAAGGACCCGCGTTTTTCAGTCCCAACTCTGGTGTCCAGCATTTCACTGACGGTAGGAAACATTCGGTAGGGCCACGAATGGAAGCAAAATATCGCAGAGTTTGCTTGATTTCGCGTTAATTTCAGCTGTTGCAAAATCCTGGAGGGACTCTATGATGACAGGCTTCAATACTTTCTTCACAGCCACTGGATGAAAGCCAGATTTAGCCACCACCCCCCTGGGGATGATTGTTTCACTGTTGATGCAACTGACGTTTTCCATCTATTTCAGTTTATAACTTACCGAAATATTATCATAGAAACAAAATAACACAAGAAAAACTCAAAAATTCAATTCAATTCAATTTTATTTGTATAGCGCGTTTAACGATGGACGTTGTCTCAAAGCAGCTTTACAGAAACATATAAACACAGGATAGAGATTTTAAGCGTGTGAATTTATCCCTATTGAGCGAGCCGGTGGTGACGGTGGTGAGAAAAACTCCCTGAGATGATATGAGGAAGAAACCTTGAGAGGAACCGGACTCAGAAGGGAACCCGTCCTCATCTGGGTAACGACGGATAGTGTGAAAGTAAAAGAAAGTTCATTATGGTGTTTATATGAAGTCTGTTTGTTGAACTAGTCCACTGTTCACTAAAGGAGACCTGAGTGTAAAGCTGCATGTGGTAATCGCAGTCCCAAGGCCATCGCTGCAACCGTCATCCCAGCAACAACAGCGAGAACGTCCATGTGGAATTGACGTCCAAAACCATTTCCATGCTACTTCAACCATCCTCAGCAATCTCCAGGCTGCAGTGCTTGGGGTCATCGACAGTGGCAAAATGTAGCCTCCAGTTGATGAGAGCTCGATCCAGAGGTAGGGCATCAGGATGGATCAGGCAGGTCCGGAGAGCAGAAAGGGTCAGGATCACTGGCATCTCCATAAAATCATGTGTGACTCGACATTAAACATCAGGTTGTTGAGGTTGAGTGTTTCAGGAACTGATGATCTTCTGGGATTCCCAAACACAACAGTCTCTAGAGTTCAAACAAAACGGTGCGAAAAACATGCGGTGAGTTCTGAGGGCAGAAACACCATGTCGACGAGAGAGGGTCAGAGGAAGACGGCCAGACTGCCTTGAACCGGCAGGAAGGGAACGGAAACTCAAATAATCACTCGTTACAACTACAACGAGCAGAAAAGCACGTCAGAATGCACAACCTTGTGGAGGATGAAGAGCTACGTGAAAGAGCAGAAGACCGGATCACGTCTGGTTCCGCTCCTGTCTGTCAATAACAGGAATCTGAGAGTATAATGGACACAAGATCACAAGACACAGTTAAAGACTGGGGAAAAAAAAGTAGCTTTTCTGCTCACTTCCTGGTTCTGGAGAAGAACAGCTCTTCGGTGGAGGGCATGAGCTTTTCAGCTAACCTGACAATCTGTTCCGCTCATTACTGAAGGAGCTCGATGGGCTGAAACCAGACGGCTGTTGAGGCGGTGAGGAACAGAATCAAAGCTCCAAAGCTGAGAGGCGGATAATGAACGTTGCACGTCATGCGTTATTATTCGTGGGTAAAGTCTGGCTTTGTGCTGTAGAATCTGTGAATATGATAATGAAGCTGTAACGAGACCCTGATTGCGCACATCACTGAGTCATGTATACCTACATATGCAGACCACCTACACAATCACTCCTACACACATGCGAACATATACTCTGTGAGGTTTCACAGTATAACCGCTGCAAACAAATGAGTTGAAATGAAAGAAACTTGAGGGACAAATATAGAAGGTTTGTGTTTCCTGGTGAAGGAGAAGCTGAACGGGGCCTAAATCCTTCTCTCCTAACCTACCGATAGAAGTCTCGAAGGTTGAACGAGAAAGATTTCCCGTGCGTCTCACTTCAGTAGTTGATTCCATATTCGCTTTCTCCTCTCCGAGCCCTTCATGCTCATCACGTGCGTAAGACGTCCTGCTAACACTTAATGAGCTCGCTGCTGGATCATCCCTCAAGACACCGGTCCTCGGAAATGAGTCGGATATGATATAAAAAGGCAGAAAAGCTTCTCCGTTCATCTTGATTTGGGTTGATCTGAGACGCAGCGGTGAGTTTGTACAGCTTCGACTGCGATTAAATATTTACCACAGAAGCCGAGGATTCACGTCCACGATTTAAACGTTCCGTTTATCCGGATAAACGTCTGCAACATGAGTAAACACACCACTAATGCGCCACTAATCGGCGTTAAACACAGCAGCGTGGAGTCACGTCATATTCGTCTGACGTGAAGACGTGTTTACGCGTGAGGATTTGTCTCCTTCAGACGTGCTTAAACTCACAGAGGTGTGTATACGGATCAGATCAGATTCAAAACGAGACCCTGGATATCTGCAACTTTTCCACATGGCAGAAAATCTCTGCCAGTCTCTGTGGGTGGTCGACCTCCATTCATACGGGTTCATCTGACTTCTTTACTGAACAATGGAAAGACAAATCAAATCATTATAATGGTGTGTAATGGAGGATGGTGATGGTTTAATGGAGGAGCTGCTCACAGACATAAAAGCCTCATAAACAATTGATGACATTTTAAAATAAAAAAAGGTTCAATTTTAGAAACCCAATACAGCACTTTCTGTTTATTTCTGTTATAATCATCTTCGCTTAAAGTTTTCATTTGTCATTGTGTTTATTTTCACGTGTGATTCTTATACATGATTCATTTATTTTCAAGTGATTCGCTTACGATTCATTTATATTCACATGTGATTCTTTTACATGATTCATTTATATTCACATCTGGTACTTTTACATGATTCATTTATTTTCATGTGATTCTTTTATGATTCATTTATATTCACATGATTCTTTTACATGATTCATTTATATTCACATCTGGTACTTTTACAAGATTCATTTATTTTCAAGTGATTCTTTTATGATTCATTTATATTCACGTGATTCTTTTACATGATTTATTTATATTCACATCCGGGTCTATTACATGATTCATTTATTTTCATGTGATTCTTTTATGATTCATTTATATTCATGTGGTTTTTTTTTGTTTTTTTTTTACATGATTCATTTACATTCACATGTGATTCTTTTATGATTCATTTATTTTGCCATGTGGTTTTATTGATCATGTTATCCAACACGATGTCATTTTCTTGAGCATACCTGCGCAGTTTCAGGACGTATTTCAAAATACACTTTCACATATTTCTCAACGCAAAACAATTCAACGTGATTTTGCTTTTACACTACAGTCAGGTCCATGATGTGACAAAGGGGCTTTTTTTTTTGGTCCTGAGCATAACATTAGATTAGGACATTCATTAATTTAAATGGTTTATAGATTTATCAAGGAGTGTGTGTGTTTTGCTGAGATTAAGAGAAAAGAAACACATTTATATTCAGCACACACACACACACAGCTGCAGAAGCTCATGTGCTATTTAAATGGAGTTTTATTATAAACCCTGAAGTAAAACGGAGGAGAAGAAAAGAAAGAAACTGGAACTCTGTGACCTTCTGTAGAGGGGAAAATGAATGAAACACACAGAAAGATCCACTTTATATCAAACCTGCTGTATTTAATGTTTTTTTTTATTATGAGAGAGCGTTATCAGAAGCTGAACTTCAGTAACACAGACATTAAATACAGCTCCACACTCATATATAAATAAATAACTCCACGGATGAACACAATTTAACTGAGGGCAGGATTTCCATCCAATAAATATGTATAGCCCCAAACTCATAAAAAAACTTAATTTGATCCAATACAGTTTCAATGAAATGGATACATTTATAAAGTGACATTTAAAAAAAAAAAAAAAAAAAAAAAAAAAATGCTTGTCGAGCGTTTCTCAAGCTAAAACATTTAATTGGGAAATAAATTATGAGGTAGAAACCCTTTGAATTTTATTCCCCCTATATAGAGACGAGAGAGACAGAACTTGGTTCAGGTGTTTTCATTAAAAACACATGAAAACAAGTGTGAAACAGGTGTACAATACAGTTATTTACTGTCAAACAACCATAATATCAGAAAAAGGAGAGAAAAAAGTCATGGTGGCATAGTGCGAGTAATCGTGACAGTGAAAGCACACATTTATAAACCTTTTTTTTCCCCCCAAAGTTAAAATAAACGTGACCATCAAGAATAAAAGTAATTTCCTATATTTCTGCGTAAATATCACCTAAAAGATCATCAGATTTTTCAAACAAGTCCTAAAACTAGACAAAGAGAACCTAATTAAACAACTGAGAAAAATATTACACTCGGTTATTTATTATTAGGAAAATGATCCAATATGACATATCTGTGAGGGGTAAAAGTATGTGAACCTCTAGGATTAGCGGGTAATTTGAAGGTGAAATCGGAGTCAGGTGTGTTCGATCAATGGGATGACGATCAGGCGTGAGCGAGTACTCTTTTTTATTTAAAGAACAGGGATCTATCAAAGTCTGATGGATAGTTCACGAGGCCACCATCAGGAGAACACTGAACAGCAGTGGTGTGCATGGCGGGGTCGCAAGGAGAAAGCCACTGCTCTCCAAAAAGAACGCTGCTGCCCGTCTGCAGTTTGATAAAGACTGGAAAAATGTTTTGTGGATAAATGAGAACAAAATAGATGTTTTTATTTAACTGAGAAGCGTTATGTTTGGAGAAAGGAAAACACTGCATTCCAGCAGAAGAACCTTCTCGCATCTGTGAAACATGGTGGTGGTAGTGTCAGGGTTTGGGGCTGTTTTACTGCATCCGGGCCAGGACGACTCGCCATCATCGATGGAACAATGAATCTGAATTATTCCAGCGAATTCTAAAGGAAACTGTCAGGATATCAGTCCGTGATCTGAAAAGAGAAAGCGGGTCACGCAGCAAGATAACGATCCTAAACACACGAGTCGTTCTACCAGAGAACGCTTAAAGAAGAATGACGTTAATGTTGTGGAACGGCCGAGTCAAAGTCCTGACCTTAATCCAGTAGAAATGTTGTGGAAGGACCTGAAGCGAGCAGTTCATGTGAGGAAACCCACCAACAGTTTTATATTACAGGTGCATTCAAAAGGATTCGACCCCCAGTGCAAATCAGGTTTATTGTCAAACTTTACAGACGTTCAGCTGTTTGTGATAAACAAATCCAACAAAAGCGATTGAAATAGTTCAACACGATGAATCCTGAACAAGACGTTTCCCCAAATTCAACTGAAAATGCGACTTACAATGATTTCTGCAGTCTCAAAATTATCCCCCCCCTGAAAAGAATCCCTCACAACAGCACAGTTATGCAAAACAGGTGTAATCAAGGGCTTCATTAGTTGCAGCAGGTGTGCTTGAGCTGGAACACATGAAAAACCCGGACGGGGCAGAAAATGGAAGCTATCGACGTCTGCAAGCAGATTTCTGAGAAGGCAGGTTGTGACTGCAAAAGACCTTCTCGAGTGACTGCAAAAGACCTGCAGCGAGACTTGGTGTAACAGGCGCTGAGGTTTCAGTGAGCACAGTAAGATGCGTACTAAACGCAGAAGGTTTCCACGCCAGAACTCCAAGACGTTCACCGCTACTGACCCAAAAGCACAAGAAAAGTCTTGTGCAGAAAACTTGGGAAGTTTTGGGATTCTGTTCTGTGGAGCGATGAAACAAAGCTATAACTTTTCTGCACGATGGATCAGCGGTATATCTGGAGGAAGAAGAATGAAGGAAGAACACACTGTCGACAGTCGAGCATGGTGGAGGCTCGGTGATGCTCTGGGGCTGCTTTGCATCCTCTGGCACTGGAAACCTGCAGCGTGTGGAAGGCGAGATGGATTCATTGAAGTCTCAGGAAATCCTAGGAGAAAACGTCATGCCGTCTGTGAGGAAGCTGAAGCTTGGATGTCATTGGACTTTCCAACAGGACAATGATCCCAAGCATACCTCAAATTCCACCAAGACTTGGTTGCAGAAGAAGTCCTAGAAGATTCTACAGGGCCATCACAGTCACCTGACTTGAACCCCATAGAAGATCTCTGGTGGGATTTGAAGAAGGCGGTTGCAGCACGCAAACCCGAGAATATTACTGAACTGGACGCCATTGCTCATGAGGAACGGGAGAAGATTCCTCAGGAACGCTGCAGAAGATCTGCATCTCGTTTGCAGCAGGTCAGAACAGCAAAAGGAGCTCTACTGAGTACTAAAGACGCTCGCCATGAAGGGGTTGAATCATTTTGAGACTGGAGAAGTCATTATAAGGTGCATTTTCAGTTGAATTTGGGGAAACCGCTCGAAGCGTTCGTCGTGTTGAACTATTTCAATCGCTTTTGTTTTGTTTGATTTGTTCATCGCAAACAGCTGAAAGTCTGTAAAGTTCGACAGTAAACCTGATTTGCACTGGCGGTTGAATCATTTGGATTGCCCCTGTACGAGTGGGAACAAGTACTTGAAAGTTCAAAGTCCTTGTTGTGGATAAAAATGACATGAAATAAACATGAGGGAGACTTAGTATGAGTAAAATGTCATTTTATTTTAATTCACGGGACGGGTGGGTGCGTAGTCTGGAGGAGAGCGGGAGGGGGAAGAAAATGGGGTGCGTCCTGGGGACATGGGATAGTCAGCAAAGGTGAAATAAGGAGACCACTGAGAGTAGGGCGGACTGACAGGTGAGAAGAGGGAAGAATGGTCAGATTCAAATCCAGCCCCTCCAGTAAAGGAGAGAAGGAAAAATGACGACGGGCACCTAGACACACAGAAGCGGTATTAGGCGGATATTGACGAATTGGATTCACACTTTAAGAGTAACAGACTATGGTTTATTAGTCGAAGAGTCAAACAGAAGTATAAGAGCTGAGGAGCGCTAACACACACACACACTCTCGCACAGTCAAGGACGGGCATGTAGACATAAAGCACACACACATAAATAACTTTATAAGAATAATGAAAAGGAGTATTAAGATAGTACAAGACATTACAATATCTTATAATAATAGAAAAACTCTTTATAAAATACAGAATAGCAGGATATGCAGGACAGTAGAAGGGTAATATAATGATATTATGAAGTAGGAAGTACAGTAAACCGTTTTTCAAGCAGTATAACTATATATAAAATAGAGATATAGAGCAAATATGAGAATAAATTATAAACTAGAAATACAGGAAAATGTAACTTACTCATAATTCAGATGGTGAAGATTCTTGTCTCGCAAGGAAGGCCTTAATTTTAAGAGAGAACCATGAGGAGCCATTTATAAGGGCAGCTGTGTCAAGCTGCCCCCCCCGCGAGATAATAGTGAGACCAAGGTCACTCTACATTGTTTTGTCTCTCCACTTTTGATTCTATGGGTAATTCAAATCCCTTGGTTTTGATTCTATGGGTTATTCGAAACCCCTTGGTTTTGATTCTATGGGTTATTCGAAACCCCTTGGTTTTGATTCTATGTGTAATTCAAACCCCTGGTTTTGATTCTATGGGTTATTCGAAACCCCTTGGTTTTCATTCTATGGGTTATTCGAAATCCCTTGGTTTTCATTCTATGGGTTATTCGAAACCCCTTGGTTTTGATTCTATGGGTTATTTGAAACCCCTGGTTCTGATTCTATGGGTTATTCGAAATCCCTTGGTTTTGATTCTATGGGTTATTCGAAACCCCTGGTTTTGATTCTATGGGTTATTCGAAATCCCTTGGTTTTGATTCTATGGGTTATTCGAAACCCCTTGGTTTTGATTCTATGGGTTATTCGAAACCCCTTGGTTTTGATTCTATGGGTTATTTGAAACCCCTGGTTCTGATTCTATGGGTTATTCGAAATCCCTTGGTTTTGATTCTATGGGTTATTCGAAACCCCTGGTTTTGATTCTATGGGTTATTCGAAATCCCTTGGTTTTGATTCTATGGGTTATTCGAAACCCCTTGGTTTTGATTCTATGTGTGATTTGAAAACCCCTGGTTTTGATTCTATGTGTAAGTGGAATAGCCCTTTTTTTGAACATAATAGTAAGGTAGATGAGCTCTTTTTTAACCCTATTGGTAGTGATATCATGGTCTTCTTGAAACATATGGGTTATTGACTGTGTAAGTACAGTATAAATACTGGAGCTTAAGCTCAGGGTATGGGGATCACTTCTGAGAATTCTCATCGGTGTGGATCTCGTGTGGTGGAACGGAACCAATAAAGCTGGACCCTTGCTTCTTCTCACTCACGGCTGGTGTCTTTTTTTCTATCTCCAACTGGGCTCAGAGGTAGATGTGAGTATTGGCTTCTATGTTGAATTTTAAGTGTTTTTGGGTAATAGGCTAAATTTGAGCCAGCATCCTCCTCTAAAGTGCATTTGAACACTCATATCAAAGCAGATGCTTTTGTTTACATGGTTCTATTTTCCCCAACTCTATATTCACTTAACATGACACACTTTACACTTCTCGCAAGTAATTAAACCGATTTCAGACGAATTTAAAAGCTTCCTTTGGTACCATTATCTGATCAATATTAAACAGGGAATTGGAAAAGAGAGAAAACACTTCAAACATCCTTTTTTTTTGTTGCCTTTTATGGGTATTTATCTGTTTTTAATATATTTCCCATTCCGCCCAACTGTTTTTGAATGCCTTTAATATTTGTTAAGAGATGAACTACTTTATTGTGCGTGTGCATGTTGATGATCAGTAGAATTTCAGTCTTCTTCACTGAAATTTGTTCTTTGACTCAAGTGTGAATGAACTGGGGTACTATACAGTAAAAGGTACCGCACTGGGCACAAATACAACTCCAGGTATATTACTAACGTTGAGCTCCAGTATGTTTTTGTGCATTACTATGCATGCGTTTAGGGAAGAGCACAACATCATAATACCCCTAATACATATAGAAAATAAATGGAAAATGAATTAAACACGAAATTAAACACGAGGTTATAAAATGGCGAGAAAGCCACAGAACTGGCTAGGCTGAACCGTGACGCATGGCGGTTGATGAGCCAAGTGGCTGTCTAGTTAGCTAGTTTTGCAAGTTGGAAAAAATGATGCTGGGACAAAATACGAGGCATACTTCCTTAGATTCGGACATCTTGCTGTAGGCAGAAATCAATTTGGTTGAATAACATTCGCTCCCTGGGCTAGCAAACTTCCGAGGGGAATGTAAAGGGACAGTAACGGAATGAAGCACTGTGTGTGGAGCTGTTTAAGGGAAATAATAAACAGTAACACTCACGTTACTGTTACAGAAAAGAAATCAACGCCTTCTGACCAATCAGAATGCAGAGTTCAGCAGCGCTGTGTGGTATAAAATGCACCCGGACAGCGTAACAGAAATAAAAGCAAGAGGTTAGGGAAGTTAACTCACTCACTCATATCTCACTCACTCACACACTCACTCACACCTGAACTCACTCACTCACATCTCACTCACTCACACACTCACTCACACTTGAACTCACTCACTCATATCTAACTCACTCACACACTCACTCACACCCGAACTCACTCACTCATATCTCACTCACACACTCACTCACTCACTCACTTAGATCTCACTCACTCACATCTCACTCACTCACACACTCACTCACACCCGAACTCACTCACTCACTCACTCACTCATATCTCACTCACTCACACACTCACTCACACCTGAACTCACTCACTCACATCTCACTCACTCACACACTCACTCACACCCGAACTCACTCACTCATATCTCACTCACTCACGCACTCACTCACTCACTTAGATCTCACTCACTCACGTCTCACTCAATCACACACTCACTCATATCTCACTCACTCACTCACTCACTCACTCATATCTCACTCACTCACACACTCACTCACTCACTCACTTAGATCTCACTCACTCACATCTCACTCACTCACACACTCACTCACACCCGAACTCACTCACTCATATCTAACTCACTCACACACTCACTCACACCCGAACTCACTCACTCATATCTCACTCACTCACGCACTCACTCACTCACTTAGATCTCACTCACTCACGTCTCACTCAATCACACACTCACTCATATCTCACTCACTCACTCACTCACTCATATCTCACTCACTCACACACTCACTCACTCACTCACTTAGATCTCACTCACTCACATCTCACTCAATCACACACTCACTCATATCTCACTCACTCATTCACTTCTGTCTCACTCACTCACTCACTCACTTATATCTCACTCACTCACACACGCACTCACTCACTCACATCTCACTCACTCACACATGCACTCACTCACTCACATCTCACTCACTCACTCACTCACTTACTTATATCTCACTCACTCACTCACTCACTCACTTATATCTCGCTCACACACTCACTTATCTCACACACTCACTCACTTATATCTCTCACTCACTCACTCACACACTCACTTATCTCACTCACACACATCTCACTCACTCACTCACTCACTCATATCTCACTCACTCACTCACTCACTCACTCATATCTCACTCACTCACTCACTCATATCTCACTCACTCACTCACTCATATCTCACTCACTCACTCACTCACTCACTCACTCATATCTCACTCACTCACTCACTCACTCACTCATATCTCACTCACTCACTCACTCACTCACTCATATCTCACTCACTCACTCACTCACTCATATCTCACTCACTCACTCACTCACTCACTCATATCTCACTCACTCACTCACTCACTCACTCATATCTCACTCACTCACTCACTCACTCACTCACTCATATCTCACTCACTCACTCACTCATATCTCACTCACTCACTCACTCACTCACTCACTCATATCTCACTCACTCACTCACTCATATCTCACTCACTCACTCACTCACTCACTCATATCTCACTCACTCACTCACTCACTCACTCATATCTCACTCACTCACTCACTCACTCACTCATATCTCACTCACTCACTCACTCACTCACTCATATCTCACTCACTCACTCACTCACTCACTCACTCATATCTCACTCACTCACTCACTCACTCACTCATATCTCACTCACTCACTCACTCACTCAATCATATCTCACTCACTCACTCACTCACTCACTCATATCTCACTCACTCACTCACTCATATCTCACTCACTCACTCACTCACTCACTCATATCTCACTCACTCACTCACTCACTCACTCATATCTCACTCACTCACTCACTCACTCACTCATATCTCACTCACTCACTCACTCACTCACTCATATCTCACTCACTCACTCACTCACTCACTCACTCATATCTCACTCACTCACTCACTCATATCTCACTCACTCACTCACTCACTCACTCACTCATATCTCACTCACTCACTCACTCATATCTCACTCACTCACTCACTCACTCACTCATATCTCACTCACTCACTCACTCACTCACTCATATCTCACTCACTCACTCACTCACTCACTCATATCTCACTCACTCACTCACTCACTCACTCATATCTCACTCACTCACTCACTCACTCACTCACTCATATCTCACTCACTCACTCACTCACTCACTCATATCTCACTCACTCACTCACTCACTCAATCATATCTCACTCACTCACTCACTCACTCACTCATATCTCACTCACTCACTCACTCATATCTCACTCACTCACTCACTCACTCACTCATATCTCACTCACTCACTCACTCATATCTCACTCACTCACTCACTCACTCACTCATATCTCACTCACTCACTCACTCACTCACTCATATCTCACTCACTCACTCACTCACTCACTCATATCTCACTCACTCACTCACTCACTCATATCTCACTCACTCACTCACTCACTCACTCATATCTCACTCACTCACTCACACACTCAATCATATCTCACTCACTCACTCACTCACTCATATCTCACTCACTCACTCACTCATATCTCACTCACTCACTCACTCACTCACTCATATCTCACTCACTCACTCACACACTCAATCATATCTCACTCACTCACTCACTCACTCACTCATATCTCACTCACTCACTCACTCACTCACTCATATCTCACTCACTCACTCACACACTCAATCATATCTCACTCACTCACTCACACACTCAATCATATCTCACTCACTCACTCACTCACTCACTCATATCTCACTCACTCACTCACTCACTCACTCACTCATATCTCACTCACTCACTCACTCACTCACTCATATCTCACTCACTCACTCACACACTCAATCATATCTCACTCACTCACTCACACACTCAATCATATCTCACTCATTCACTCACTCACTCACTCATATCTCACTCACTCACTCACTCATATCTCACTCACTCACTCACTCACTCACTCACTCATATCTCACTCACTCACTCACTCACTCACTCATATCTCACTCACTCACACACTCACTCACTCACTCACTTAGATCTCACTCACTCACATCTCACTCACTCACACACTCACTCACACCCGAACTCACTCACTCATATCTAACTCACTCACACACTCACTCACACCCGAACTCACTCACTCATATCTCACTCACACACTCACTCACTCACTCACTTAGATCTCACTCACTCACATCTCACTCACTCACACACTCACTCACACCCGAACTCACTCACTCACTCACTCACTCATATCTCACTCACTCACACACTCACTCACACCTGAACTCACTCACTCACATCTCACTCACTCACACACTCACTCACACCTGAACTCATTCACTCATATCTCACTCACTCACACACTCACTCACACCCGAACTCACTCACTCATATCTCACTCACTCACGCACTCACTCACTCACTTAGATCTCACTCACTCACGTCTCACTCAATCACACACTCACTCATATCTCACTCACTCACTCACTCACTCACTCATATCTCACTCACTCACACATGCACTCACTCACTCACTTAGATCTCACTCACTCACATCTCACTCACTCACACACTCACTCACACCCGAACTCACTCACTCATATCTAACTCACTCACACACTCACTCACACCCGAACTCACTCACTCATATCTCACTCACTCACGCACTCACTCACTCACTTAGATCTCACTCACTCACGTCTCACTCAATCACACACTCACTCATATCTCACTCACTCACTCACTCACTCATATCTCACTCACTCACACACTCACTCACTCACTCACTTAGATCTCACTCACTCACATCTCACTCAATCACACACTCACTCATATCTCACTCACTCATTCACTTCTGTCTCACTCACTCACTCACTCACTTATATCTCACTCACTCACACACGCACTCACTCACTCACATCTCACTCACTCACACATGCACTCACTCACTCACATCTCACTCACTCACTCACTCACTTACTTATATCTCACTCACTCACTCACTCACTCACTTATATCTCGCTCACACACTCACTTATCTCACACACTCACTCACTTATATCTCTCACTCACTCACTCACACACTCACTTATCTCACTCACACACATCTCACTCACTCACTCACTCACTCATATCTCACTCACTCACTCACTCACTCACTCATATCTCACTCACTCACTCACTCATATCTCACTCACTCACTCACTCATATCTCACTCACTCACTCACTCACTCACTCACTCATATCTCACTCACTCACTCACTCACTCACTCATATCTCACTCACTCACTCACTCACTCACTCATATCTCACTCACTCACTCACTCACTCACTCATATCTCACTCACTCACTCACTCACTCACTCATATCTCACTCACTCACTCACTCACTCACTCATATCTCACTCACTCACTCACTCACTCACTCACTCATATCTCACTCACTCACTCACTCATATCTCACTCACTCACTCACTCACTCACTCACTCATATCTCACTCACTCACTCACTCATATCTCACTCACTCACTCACTCACTCACTCATATCTCACTCACTCACTCACTCACTCACTCATATCTCACTCACTCACTCACTCACTCACTCATATCTCACTCACTCACTCACTCACTCACTCATATCTCACTCACTCACTCACTCACTCACTCACTCATATCTCACTCACTCACTCACTCACTCACTCATATCTCACTCACTCACTCACTCACTCAATCATATCTCACTCACTCACTCACTCACTCACTCATATCTCACTCACTCACTCACTCATATCTCACTCACTCACTCACTCACTCACTCATATCTCACTCACTCACTCACTCATATCTCACTCACTCACTCACTCACTCACTCATATCTCACTCACTCACTCACTCACTCACTCATATCTCACTCACTCACTCACTCACTCACTCATATCTCACTCACTCACTCACTCACTCATATCTCACTCACTCACTCACTCACTCACTCATATCTCACTCACTCACTCACACACTCAATCATATCTCACTCACTCACTCACTCACTCATATCTCACTCACTCACTCACTCATATCTCACTCACTCACTCACTCACTCACTCATATCTCACTCACTCACTCACACACTCAATCATATCTCACTCACTCACTCACTCACTCACTCATATCTCACTCACTCACTCACTCACTCACTCATATCTCACTCACTCACTCACACACTCAATCATATCTCACTCACTCACTCACACACTCAATCATATCTCACTCACTCACTCACTCACTCACTCATATCTCACTCACTCACTCACTCACTCACTCACTCATATCTCACTCACTCACTCACTCACTCACTCATATCTCACTCACTCACTCACACACTCAATCATATCTCACTCACTCACTCACACACTCAATCATATCTCACTCATTCACTCACTCACTCACTCATATCTCACTCACTCACTCACTCATATCTCACTCACTCACTCACTCACTCACTCACTCATATCTCACTCACTCACTCACTCACTCACTCATATCTCACTCACTCACACACTCACTCACTCACTCACTTAGATCTCACTCACTCACATCTCACTCACTCACACACTCACTCACACCCGAACTCACTCACTCATATCTAACTCACTCACACACTCACTCACACCCGAACTCACTCACTCATATCTCACTCACTCACGCACTCACTCACTCACTTAGATCTCACTCACTCACGTCTCACTCAATCACACACTCACTCATATCTCACTCACTCACTCACTCACTCACTCATATCTCACTCACTCACACACTCACTCACTCACTCACTTAGATCTCACTCACTCACATCTCACTCAATCACACACTCACTCATATCTCACTCACTCATTCACTTCTGTCTCACTCACTCACTCACTCACTTATATCTCACTCACTCACACACGCACTCACTCACTCACATCTCACTCACTCACACATGCACTCACTCACTCACATCTCACTCACTCACTCACTCACTTACTTATATCTCACTCACTCACTCACTCACTCACTTATATCTCGCTCACACACTCACTTATCTCACACACTCACTCACTTATATCTCTCACTCACTCACTCACACACTCACTTATCTCACTCACACACATCTCACTCACTCACTCACTCACTCATATCTCACTCACTCACTCACACACTCACTTATCTCACTCACACACATCTCACTCACTCACTCACTCACTCATATCTCACTCACTCACTCACTCACTCACTCATATCTCACTCACTCACTCACTCATATCTCACTCACTCACTCACTCATATCTCACTCACTCACTCACTCACTCACTCACTCATATCTCACTCACTCACTCACTCACTCACTCATATCTCACTCACTCACTCACTCACTCACTCATATCTCACTCACTCACTCACTCACTCACTCACTCATATCTCACTCACTCACTCACTCACTCACTCATATCTCACTCACTCACTCACTCACTCACTCATATCTCACTCACTCACTCACTCACTCACTCACTCATATCTCACTCACTCACTCACTCATATCTCACTCACTCACTCACTCACTCACTCACTCATATCTCACTCACTCACTCACTCATATCTCACTCACTCACTCACTCACTCACTCATATCTCACTCACTCACTCACTCACTCAATCATATCTCACTCACTCACTCACTCACTCATATCTCACTCACTCACTCACTCACTCAATCATATCTCACTCACTCACTCACTCACTCATATCTCACTCACTCACTCACTCATATCTCACTCACTCACTCACTCACTCACTCATATCTCACTCACTCACTCACTCACTCAATCATATCTCACTCACTCACTCACTCACTCATATCTCACTCACTCACTCACTCATATCTCACTCACTCACTCACTCACTCACTCATATCTCACTCACTCACTCACTCATATCTCACTCACTCACTCACTCACTCACTCATATCTCACTCACTCACTCACTCACTCATATCTCACTCACTCACTCACTCACTCACTCACTCATATCTCACTCACTCACTCACTCACTCACTCATATCTCACTCACTCACTCACTCACTCATATCTCACTCACTCACTCACACACTCAATCATATCTCACTCACTCACTCACTCACTCATATCTCACTCACTCACTCACTCATATCTCACTCACTCACTCACTCACTCACTCATATCTCACTCACTCACTCACACACTCAATCATATCTCACTCACTCACTCACTCATATCTCACTCACTCACTCACTCACTCACTCATATCTCACTCACTCACTCACACACTCAATCATATCTCACTCACTCACTCACACACTCAATCATATCTCACTCACTCACTCACTCACTCACTCATATCTCACTCACTCACTCACTCACTCACTCACTCATATCTCACTCACTCACTCACTCACTCACTCATATCTCACTCACTCACTCACACACTCAATCATATCTCACTCACTCACTCACACACTCAATCATATCTCACTCACTCACTCACTCACTCACTCATATCTCACTCACTCACTCACTCATATCTCACTCACTCACTCACTCACTCACTCACTCATATCTCACTCACTCACTCACTCATATCTCACTCACTCACTCACTCACTCATATCTCACTCACTCACTCACTCACTCACTCATATCTCACTCACTCACTCACTCACTCACTCATATCTCACTCACTCACTCACTCACTCACTCACTCATATCTCACTCACTCACTCACTCACTCATATCTCACTCACTCACTCACACACTCAATCATATCTCACTCACTCACTCACTCACTCATATCTCACTCACTCACTCACTCATATCTCACTCACTCACTCACTCACTCACTCATATCTCACTCACTCACTCACTCACTCACTCACTCATATCTCACTCACTCACTCACTCACTCACTCATATCTCACTCACTCACTCACACACTCAATCATATCTCACTCACTCACTCACTCACACACATCTCACTCACTCATATCTCACTCACTCACACACATCTCACTCACTCATATCTCACTCACTCACACACATCTCACTCACTCATATCTCACTCACTCACACACATCTCACTCACTCATATCTCACTCACTCACACACATCTCACTCACTCATATCTCACTCACTCACACACATCTCACTCACTCATATCTCACTCACTCACACACATCTCACTCACTCATATGTCATGTATTAAAGCAGGAGGAAATGTTTTTATTCCTGTGAATATCAGTGCAGCTCATATTTCCCGCCTCCGGCTGTTTTCTATCTGTGGTGTGTTTGTGTTGATTCTCTGACGTGACTTCTGGCCTTTGTGAAGAAATGATTCCTGTCAGTGTGAAGAAATGGAAAAGAGCACTGAGTGAAAAACAGCGTTAGCCTCGACGTGCTGTCGGTCCGTATCGCAAGATATTACTGAAAATAACAAAAAAAAGAGAAAGACAGAAAAAACATTTCTTCTTCCTGTCATCTTTTACGAAATTCGTATGACGCAACTTCCTGTTCAACATGTGACCTGCGACTTATCTTCGGCTCCTCTGCTGCTTTGTTATAAATCGTGACTCGTTCAGACACTTCGTTCACACTAACGAGCGCTCTTATGTCACTTGTGTCTCTTGTGGGCGTGGCCTGTCCAATTCTTTTAGTAGCAGCTATATGTAGCATCTAAAGCGAACTAGTTCAAGACGATACAAATGAAATAACATGCTAATCATGTTACACGCTAACTTTATTCTCAGATTAGATTAGCAAAGTGAGCTAACCGTAGCACTAGCCGCATACACTCACCAGAGGCACCAACGATCTCTGCGACTTCCTTCCAAGCTTTATTTTTCTTCGTAACGTCTATCACACACGCACAACCAGCACAAAACGCACGCTGTCGCTTTTCTACTTGGTAGCGCGAACGTAACGTGAGACGTTTTTGGACCGTCTTCTTCGAGGTGACGATCGGATGGATTAGACCCTCGGCTTGAGACGCCACCGCTGATCACGTGACCTTCAGCACCTGATGGATGTTCTGAGGTCTGCCTGTGTTTATGTTCTTCTTCTAAGCTTCTAAGCTGAGAGGAACGGAGCCTCTGTGAGGACGAAGGCAAAGATGATGAGGGTGCTCTCGAGTCTGTATCCTTAAACATCTGCAGGTTTCAAACTGAAACTCACGAACATCTGCATTTATTTAAAAAAAAGAAAAAAAACCATATCAGTGACAAAATGATGGATCTGCTCAGAGACGAACATCGCTCACTGAATAATGGTTCAGAAGTCTCCAATGCAAATGATCTTCAAACAGCCATCTATCTCAGGTGTGTGTGTGTGTGTGTGTGTGTGTGTGTGTGTGTATAAATCCTGATGATGTGAGCTCTACGCACTTTGCCGTCTCTGCAAATCTGTCAAATGCTCTTTAGACTGAAGAGACGTGGAGTTTGTTAAGGACTTTATGGATCACGGCGTGAGGAAGAAGAGAGAATCGGAAGATTTCCTCACTATCGATCGGGTCACACACACGGACGTGCACGAGCGAGCAGTCGCTCTCTCACCAGCCCCAATACCATCAACTTGTAATGGTTTTAATGGTTATAATGGGAATTATACAATACGTATTGCTTTTAATGGAACCTGTAATTGGTCTCTACTGGTAATTTGGTGCTGTCTACTGGTGGCATGTTATGTCTAGTGGAAAGCATTAATGGCTGATGGATTGTAATGGTATCTGTAGTGGAAACCATTAGACTATCTGTGATGGTTTCTATTCGTTTCTCTCTCTCTCTCTCTCTCTCTCTCTCTCTCTCTCTCTCTCTTTATAAAAACCAAGCAAAATGGAAACAGTTTTTCACTTTAATCCCAAACATTTGTCTCCTAATGTTGGTTTTTACGTCGTGTTTATTCTGTACTGGATCTCTGAGGGCTAAATAGAGGTAAAACTGCGTCAGTGACCAATCTCACATGGACTAAAGGTCGATTCTGTCTGTGCAGAAACCGATATCACACATCTGATATTAATTATGAATGAACATCATGACTCTGTGTGTGTGTGTGTGTGTGTGTGTGTGTGTGTGTGAGAAAGAGAAAGCCACTGAAGCGAGACTCTGGGTTCCAGTAAAGTCACCTTGACCAGGACAAAATTCTTTTTCTTTTTTTCCCAACACCTTC
>NC_071273.1:23676041-23698541 GCF_023375685.1 Ictalurus furcatus
CGCACCCTTCTGGTGAGTTTGTGTTCAAACCGCAGCATGACGAAGAGCCGCAGGAACACCAGCAGGTGATCACGGAGTGAAGTGATGCTCTGTGTTTCAGACCCACGGACACAGAACAGGAAAACCCGAGAACCCTGGACCGTGCGCACAGGCCAAACACAACCTTATCTACACAGAGGACCCTTAAAGAGTTCTTTATTTTAAGAATGTAGATTAGAGGAAGAGGAAAAAAGTAAGAGAGAGAGAGAGAGAGAGAGAGAGTGAGAGAGAGAGAGAGAGAGAGAGAGAGAGAGAGAGAGAGAGAGAGAGAGGTTTAACAAAACTTTATTATTTACAATATAAAAACATTCCTCACAACAACATCATCAAATACTCATTGATAAAATGTGTGTGTGTGTGTGTGTGTGTGTGTGTGTGTGTGTGTGTTTATGAACTACAGTGTAAGATCATTTTCTATATCACATATCCAACAGGGTCACGGGGAAACCTGGAGTCTATCCCAGGGAGCATTGGGCACAAGGCGGGGTACACCCTGGACAGGGTGCCAATCCATCACAGGGCACAATCACATACACACTCACACACCCATTCATACACTACAGACACTTTAGACACGTCAATCAGCCTACCATGCATGTCTTTGGACTGGGGGAGGAAACCGGAGTACCCGGAGGAAACCCCCGCAGCACGGGGAGAACATGCAAACTCCACACACACACACACAGGGCCACGGTGGGAATCGAACCCCCGACCCTGGAGGTGTGAGGCGAACGTGCTCACCACTAAACCAAACTAAACACCCCTCATTTTTTATAAGATTATAAATATACAAATTCTATATTAAACCTTCCAGCTACTAGATTCTTGCTAGATGCTCTAAATTCTCTACCCAAACCTACACAAAACCTACACTGTTAACAACCCACTGCTGGATTCAGGCGTGCCACACGTCTGTCCGTAGCTATCGCCCCGTGAATAATCCTCCACTCCACCGATGCAGTCCATCAGCGGTTCGCTTCTCTATGGGAGGCTTATACAGGTTCCTCCACCTGCCCCTCACGAGGAAGTCTGGCTTCAACAAACCTGAGGGAAACCTGCAGTAAAACTTTGACTGCAGAATAATATATCGCGTTCTTCGGTGCAGATTTAAAACATTCTAACTGTGGGGTTTTCAAAAGATGGGACTGACCCCACACCTTCATCTTCCTGTTTCATATTTACGAGAGGAGAGATCTGAATTCCTGTTCGTTTCTCATGTCCGACAAAGGTCCTCTCCTGATGTACTTTCTGTAACTGCTTGGCAAGGCGTTGCAAATCTCCTCCACCAACTTCTCTGTCAGGCGTGAAGACCTTAAGCCTGTCACCTCTTTAAGGATCTCCATCCATCTCTATTCAAGAGGTGCCCCGGCTTTACAATTCCACGCACTTACACTCACAGAAGACACAAAAGCCTTGTCTGAGTCACTGGAGTCAAAAACAATGGTTCCTCTGCATCCCAGTTCCCAGGTTCATCAACCTCTCTTTCCACTTTAAAAACAGTTCTCCATGATTGCAGCATTGTCCGGGAAAATGATGTAAGCTCAGACAGGTTCATTTGCCCCAGCTTCATTCAAAATAAATGACTGTCTACTCCAAGATCCCCAGCCTTTTGAAGAATTGCCTTTGCAGTCTGAACCCAAACCAAGTCTCTGTGCTGCTTGTATTCTGAAAGCACAGACTCTACTCCTCACTTCCACCAGGCCCTGGCCTCCTTCTTGAACAGGAAGATAAAGTATCTTGTATCCTGCAGATCAATTCATCAGGTGGCTCCATTACAGTACGCCTATGCCAAAAGATAGAGGCAGCCAGGTTGTTTACAACCAGAACTCTGCGACAATTGTGATAATAGACATCTCCCTTTAGACCTTTCTCGCATTCCTTCCCAATGTTTTTCCCTGAAATTTTGTATTTCCTAAAAAACCCCTTCCCTTACCCACAGCAATCCACCTGCTAACTGTGGAGACCCTAACTCTCCTCACTGACCAATAACAAGCCCTTCAATTTTCCCCCCAGTTCTTTCTTACTGAAGATGCCCTCTCATATTGTCCTAATCATCATATTGACCCTTGATATCATCTTCATAGACACGTAATGACACCTTACTACTAGTATTTATTCCACTGAGGTCTCGCCTTATCCTACACAACAATGGATCAATTGCAAGGCTATACAACTGACCAGAAAGTGGGCAACCCTGCCTAATACCCCTTAATACAGTACAGGTACTGGTGCACTTAATCCTCCACCAGCTTTAACAATCACAGAAACATTCACATATAACAACTGAATATAAGATATACAATTATGGAAGGCTTTCTCTTGGTCCAAATAAAGACTACCAAGGTTCAGATGGTTAAGTTGATTAAAAATCAATCAGTGAAAATAAAGATGATCCACGATTGGCCTTTTAGGAATGCAGTACATCTGGTCATTCTGAAGCAGTAAATCTAAATAGCACTTGAGCCTGTTTGCTAAAAAAAAGTATTTTGTAATCCAAACACAATAGAGAATCTGGTCTGCAGTTGTTTTTAGAAGACCTAGATCTCTTTTTTTTTTTTCTCTCCTTTTTGTACTGTAATTGTATTTCATACAGGGCTTGTTCTAATATATTCCAAAATGCTCGGTAAAAAGTCAGCTGGCGGTCCATCGATTCCTGGCGATCGTCCATCGGATAACTGTTTCATTTGCTCAGCCTTCAACTGAGGTAGATCACTCGGCAAATCAGACGCCCTTTCAGCTTCGCGGCATCTTTATTTCGACAGGGTCCGACGTTATAGTCCCATCAGGCCGATGATACGTTTGTTTTTGTTGGACGCTTTTCTTTTCAAGGTTAAAAAAAAAGAACGATGTACGAGCGTTCATTTCTTTAACAGAACCCACTCTCGCCTGTACCGGTTCCATCTTTTTCTTATTCAAAAGCTCATTCCGCCCAGTTCCATAACTGTCCAAAAGAGTACTTTCCAAATGTTTTCACCATTGCTGTAGTATGTGAATTGTCATTTTTGACTAAATATTCATATATTTGCTTTGCCAACATCCCACCACTGACAAACGTTTTCAGAAGAATCCACACATGATTTTATGGAGATGCCAGTGATCCTGACCCTTTCTGCTCTTCGGACCTGCCTGATCCATCCTGATGCCCTGCCTCTGGATGGAGGTCATCATCTGTAGGCTACAGCTTGGAGATCGCTGAGGACGGTACCGCTTGAAGTACCATAGAAATGATTTTGGACGTCAATTCCACATGGACGTTCTCGCTGTGGTTGCTGGGACTGCGGTTGCAGCGATGTCCTTGGGACTGCGATTACCACATGCAGTTTTACACTCAGGTCTCCTTTAGTGAACAGTGGACTAGTTCAACAAACAGACTTCATATAAACACCATCATGAACTTTCTTTTACTTTCACACTATCCGTCATGACCCAGATGAGGACGGGTTCCCTTCTGAGTCCGGTTCCTCTCAAGGTTTCTTCCTCGTATCATCTCAGGGAGTTTTTCCTCACCACCGTCACCACCGGCTCGCTCAATAGGGATAAATTCACTCGTTTAAAATCTCTATCCTGTGTTTATACGTTTCTGTAAAGCTGCTTTGAGACAACGTCCATCGTTTAAAGCGCTATACAAATAAAATTGAATTGAATCCTTCCGCACTTCCCGTTTGTTCCGAAATAGATTCAAACTATCACAAGATGAGGCATCCTGTAATAATTTAACATTAAAATGTCAAAAATAATCGAGCTTTATACAATAGTCTCCTTCATTTTTAAATCAAATAATACCAAGCGGTGATCTGAACACAGGTGAAATAACACCATTCATAAATGTGTTATTCCACACCGTATCAATATAAAATCTATATAATATTATATACATTAATATAAAGTCTAGCCTTGCCCCACTAACCCTATTTTCAGATACTTTTAAGCCAAGTGTATTGTTGAATTCCTATATTTCTTCTTCTCCAAACGTCAATCAAATCAAGCTCTTTCATAATGTTTGGACAGTACCACACTTAACTCATGATAACTCATTCTTCTCCATTCCTATCAACTGTAAATTGGCATCAAACAGTAAAATTCCAGTCACCTCCAACGATGACACACACGTTAACTCCGATTCTCCGAACAGCACTTTTTAGTTTCAGGAAAACCTCCACCCGTTCAGGCCCGCTATTAGGTGCACAAACTTTTACAAGTACAAACATACTTCAAATTCGATATGTATTAAAAAAATACTCTTCCCTTTACGACTTCTTCTACAATTAAAATATTTACGCTCACGTTTTTTTTTTGTTTTTTTTTTGAAAATAAGATGCTACACCAGAACGAATATTTGCCCCATGGCTAAGCAGACATTTTCCTTCTCATCATCTATCCCATTCAGACTCCTTATCTGTACTAGAACGTGTCTCTTGTAAAAAAAAAACCCCCCCAAAAAAACAAAAACAAACAAACAAAATTATCTTCTTAATTTGAAAACAATTCTGCCACCACTGCCAATGCATTTCTATCCCTAACCCCATTCATACGGTATTTAAGGAGCCCGCTCTCAAAAGCTCCATAGAAAGAAAAACGTATAAAGAGGACAGAAACAGAATGAGAAGACAACGTGTAACAGACCCCCTGTGCAGTTTAGTCGTTTTGTGAACTGTTTTGTGGAACGGTTGCTTCACTCTTTCTCAACTCCGTTAAGATCTTCTTCAGCCAGAACATCTTCTGCTTGCCAAGAGCCTCGCAATTTAAAGACGGGAGGAATCTGTCTGTGTCTGGGGAGAAGTCTTTTCAAATGTTGTATCGAAAAAGGTATTTCTTTCTTGCAGTGTGTATTTGTTCTCCACGAATCCATGTATCATCATCATCATCATCATCATCATCATCTCAGAATCAGTAGACGTTTCCTCACAGTATGAGCCTTTTCAACATTTACCCAATCAACATCATCGGTCATCAGACTATTTTCCCGCATTTCAGGTCCATCATCTTGTCTAGTGGAATTCTCGTTTTCATTGACGCCTCCTTTCTGATTATTAACCACACGAGTAATCCAATCAGAACCATCAGGGTTCCTGTCATCTGTCGTCTGAGGACAAATACCTCCTCAGAATTTGTCTCATCATTCGTTATTTGTCTGAACAACATCAGCACTAGGTTCAGTTACCACCTCCTCCCTGTCCTGGCCCTTATATGGGCACGCCATCCTCTTACGCCCGATATCTCCACACTCAAGCATTCCACGCTACCAGTATTAGTGTAAACCACGTACGTTTTTCTATCGCGCCCAACTCGTAACGATCTGAGAACACGAAAACCTGCCTCCCGATCGGCGTAACGCGCGCCCGGAAAAACTCATTCATTACTTTTACTTACATTTAATTGAAGAACGTTTTTACACACGATTTAATTTAACTCACTGAAAATAAATCGGGTTAGTTGGGGCAGCACAATTTAAGTCGGTTTAGTTTAGGCCAGATGAATTCATTTACTCTAGTATGTTTAATTAACTTGATTACATTTGTCAGACTAAGTTTTCTTACGTTGGATCGACTTAATTTTTCTATGAATTTACTGCGCTTGCGTTCATCATTATACACAACGTATTTCATGAAAAAGTACCGACGATAGTATAGATCAGTGACGACGTTTACACGGACAGCGGTAATGTAATTACTGATCTTATTCTGAATAAGACGATATTCTGATGAAGGTGTTTACATGAGTCGCTTTTAGAATACTCCTTTCATGTTCATGTTTTACGTGTTATAGAACATAGATGGATGAACGTCACACGTCATTACGTCACCGCGTCACGCCGTCCGACGTCCCTCCAGAATTTCACGTATCGATATACAGTTGGTCTTCGTTATGGACCCGTATACAGTTCTGGGTGTTTTTATTTTTAATTTTATGAAATCTTCAAGTGCGGTTAATTATTTGTCGTGCTGTACGTGCAAATAGACGACTGCTTGAAGCCGTGGGCTGCGTCCCAAACCGTGTACTTGCCGTCTATATAGTAACCGACATACGTGTATTTCTCCTATTATATACTGTAGCAGGTAAGTACGCGGTTTGGGACGCAGCCGTGCTCTCTTGTTTACCGTCGAACGGTCGAGCGCTGCCGTGTGTGTGTGTGTACGTGTCCTGTCTCACAATGCGGTGAAAACTCTCACACGACGTTAATAGTGTGATTAAGGTGTGTACACGTCTGTAACGCGACTAAAACAGGAATACTCCACACGTCTTAATTCCATCTGTGTTTACTTCGAGTGTGACTTTAATCGGATTAAAATCCTCAATAATCTCTGTTTACATGCTAGTTTCTTAATCAGAGTCTCGTCTTACTCGGGTTCATATCGGATTATTGTCGTCCGTGTAAACGTGTAAACGTGACTGAGTTCCCACAGATTAAGCACAAGCGCAACTCTTCAACACAACGATTACCACAAAATTCAAAAACATTACAGAGACGCCTTCAAATGACCAACAAACTGTAACTGAACATTAAACACTACAGTAACAGGTCTTTCCCTTTACTAAAAAAAAAAACACAGAATAACGCTCAATCCCTAAATTTACTCTCCTAATGCAGTGCTTTGCAAAGCATGCTGGGAAACTACAGATCCACCACTCGGTTAGCTATAGCATAACAAAAATGATTGGTGTAGTTTGAACACAAATGAATTATATATAGATATCAGGTGGACTGAACACCATGAAATGAAATCAAAAATCATGAACAAGAGGCAATAAATTATTATTTTTTTTTTTTGAGTGTGCTGCGTGGCTGCATTTCTGCATCTCAGTGGAATAATTCTAATCTCACGTGCAGACTTAACATATCCCGCCAACCATCTTTCAGTTCCATCATTATGAACGAAAGGAGGAACATTACACACAGAAACTCTAGGTGTCGGAGTGAGAACATCTCCACGCTGATGCTGGACCACACGGAGGCGGTTTTCCCCCCGCGCGCTGCAGGAGGATGTGATGTGAGCGCGAGGAGCAGGTTGATGCGCTGAAGCCGGTGGTGAGATTTCAGTCTGATCTACACACACATCCCGGTTTAGATCGGTGTCTGGAGCAACCTGGGACATTTCCGTTATAATCAGGATCTCTCTCTCTCTCTCTCTCTCTCTCTCTCTCTCTCTGTGTGTGTGTGCACGTGAAGGAGGACTTTACCGCACGAGGCTCCGGAGATGTTCGGCGTGTGTGTGTGAGATTCCGGCACATGGAGCTCTGTAGAGCGGAACATCCTCCGACTGTCAGCGGCTTTTCAGGCTCCAACCGCAGAGGGACGTCCAGCTGCAGCGCCGCACACCGAGCCCCTGCTGGACAAAGCCTCCGCTCGGACAACGAGCCCCAGGATGGGCACAAAGCGGGAGCCAGTGCGGGGAAACGTGCGGGTTTCCACACAGAAGAGCGGAGAAAGCGCGGGAATGATCCACGGATAAAGTGCGCTTGTGATAACGGAGTGTTTTTCACAGAGACAGAGAGAGAAAGTTGAAGAGACAGAAAGAAGAGACGCTGCCGAGGGAGACGCTGTTTATAGCTGCTGTAGTGTAAGTGACAACAGGAAGCGACTTGTTTCACGGACGTCCGCAGCATTTCATGTAACTAGAAACGGATACAAATCGCACCTTTTGTTTTTATCATGAAATGTAATCGTGTAAAGTGTTGGCGAATTGCTGAGGTGTAAGAGAAATAAACCACTTGGAGACGCTGTATTAGGAAAAGAAACAACGTCGGGGTGTCGATTATTTTCCGATATCAGCACGGCACATAGCGTTTTACTCCTTTATCTGGGGCTTAATGCTAGTGATGTAGATAATAGTGACACAGATAAGCTAATACAATCGAAGCTAGCTAGCGGTTCATGGTAGTTATCTAGCTAAAGTCATCTAGCTAACAGCATTATTCACTGAAATACGAACTCGGCTTTAGTTCAGTTCGTCCTTTATTTCCTTTAGGAGGAATTTGTCTTGGGCGATCGAGAGAGCAGGTGAACATACAGCAGTTCACTGTACAATTACACTTCATCCATACAACACAGAACCCCCCTCATAACGATCCCAAATGACCCGTCAATCACTCCACGATGCTAATATCACACTATTACACTTACAGCAGGACACGATGCACGAGTTCGGTTTGCTAGCTGGATGAAATGTTGGACAGGTAGCTAACATTAACTTTAGGAGAAAGCTGGTTAGTGAAAATAAACAGTTTCCAGATGTTTTCCAGAAGGAGCGCTAGCTAACGTTAGCGTAGTTACGCGTAACGCAGGTGGAGGTTAATTAGCGCGAGGGTTATTAGCAGCTTTAGTGCAGTAACTGTGACAGAGGAAACTAATACACGTTGGAGGATTTAGTCCAGTAATGTAAAGTGTCGCTGATTTGTTCGCGTGTGTCGGACGTGTCAGGTGTGGTTAGTTCTGTCCCGCGTCTCGTTCTGACCGTGACGGTGTTTGATGTGTTGAAGCTGGAAGACGTGTAAATCCTCACGCCGTCGGAGCTCAGCGTTTGTCCTCTGCTTGTTTGCAGTGAGTTAAAGCGGCGATGGGGATCGAGGATCTGAGCGTGAGGAACGGACGCGCGGTGTCGGACCGGTGGGCCGACAGCGTGGTGGTGCGACCCCGGACCCCCGAGCGCCACGTCGCCGTGCACAAGAGGCTCGTGCTGGCCTTCGCCGTCTCCATCCTCACGCTCGTGGTGGTGACGGCCGTCGCCGTGACGCTGGCCCTCAGCTTCGAGAAATGCGGCGGCGGCGGCGAGGACGCGGTGCCGCCCGGTACCGGCTCCAACCGGTCGCGAGACAGAAGTGGCGAACAGAAAGGCGGAGACGTGCAGCCGTGGCGGCGTTTACGCTTACCGTCGGCACTGCGGCCGCGCCACTACGACCTCCGGCTCTCCGTCTACATGCACAACTTCACCTTCTCCGGGGAGGTGAGCATCGAGCTCCAGTGTGTGAACGCCACCAAGTTCATCGTGCTGCACGCCGACAGCCTGCACGTGGAGAAGGTGGCCGTGTACTCGGACGGTAAGAGACCCGGCGCCATGAGGATCCACCGCCACTTCCGGTACCCGCACAACCAGGTGTACGTCGTCGCTCTGCACCGGGAAATGAAGCCGCTCAGAACGTATAAGATCAACATGACCTTCCAGGCTCGGATCCAGAACCAGCTGCTGGGGTTCTTCCGGACCTCCTACGTGCTGCACGGAGAGAGAAGGTCATTCCACTTGCGGCGTTAATTCCAGCCTTCACTCACGACTCACACACTCACGCACACACACACACGCACACACACACACACACACACACACACACACACACACAATAACACACACTCACGCACACTCACACACACACACACACACACACACACTCACACACACACAATAACACACACTCACACACACACACACAATAACACACACACTAACACACACACTCACACACTCACACACTCACACACACTCACACACACACACACAATAACACACACACTAACACACACCACACACACACACAATAACACACTCACGCACACTCACACACACACACACACACACACACACTCACACACACACAATAACACACACCACACACACACTCACACACTCACACACACACACTCACACACACACACACCAATAGAAGCAAAATCTGTATAGATTGAAATAAACTCTTAACTCCTATTCACGTACAGCTGGACATTTAGGACCAGTCAAAAGTTTGCGCACCCCCATGTTTGATCTTAAAGACTTTTTGCTCTTAAGGTTTAGGTCAGGGGTCGTCAACCGGTGCAGCGCGGTCCTGATACCGATCCAGCCAAATATCGTACTGACCTGAGCTCGTGAGAATACTGCAGGGTAAATGTTTATATATGAAGGGACAGAGAAGAGTCAGAGTCAGCGCGAGAAAACAGTCACGTGTAAAAACGACGTATCCTTCAGACGTGCATCAGACACGTGAAACTAGTCAGATCGGACTGCTCGTTTTAATCTCACGCGGTTCTCCAGCCTCGGTCTTTCACACCTGTTTGTTTTCGCTGATCAGACCCACTGACCTTCTTCCCGGAGCTGAATCTCCTGCTCGTAATCACCGCATTTCCTTCACTTCCTCTCACACTCGCGCTTCACGTTTACCTTGCAGAGCACTAATGGGATTCTCCATCACGCATGCAGCTGCTGCTCTGCTACACCTCTCTGTGGAGATCCACCTCCTGCTCATCACTCCATCAGTGCGTGCGTGTGTGTGTGTGCGTGTGTGTGTGTGTGTGTGTGTGTGCTGACATTCCTCTTTCCAGCTCCCTGTTCTCCATATGGCAGCGGTTTGTAACGGGGTAAAAATAATATCAGTAATAATTCATACCCGGATCTGTGCAGGACTCGGTCCACAGACTCGCTCAGGAGCCTGGAAGCAGCCATTTCCTTACGTGTGCTGATGGAAAACGAAGTATTTTCGATTTCTGTCAACATGTTTAAGATGTAAAACGCGGTTATATCGCGTAACTAAATGCAGAATGTCACTCTTTTAATTTATAAGCCCGACTATAGGCTTCTGAACGTATTTATAGCTCCATGTGATATTCTCTCCACGCTGAGCTTTAGAGCACGCGCTCTGGTTTTATTTCCAGCGTAATAAGTTACGAGTGAGCGTTAAACGAAGACGTCTGCTTCGATTCTTTTTATCCGCACGGGCCCGTGTTTAGAGCCGAGGATTTCGTACTGAAATTACACACCTCAGTATTCACACCTCAGGTGTAACTACAGACTGACGTCATGTGAGAGTCACGCACGAGGGGGCGGAGTCAGAGTAAAACATGTAAATACACTGAAAAACCAAACATGGAGGAGACGCGATTTAACCAGAGACCACGTTTATCTCCAAGACCGAATCGGTTTTAAGCGTACGGTTTCTCTGTAAGCGTGGCGGACGAGCGCTCGGTCAGCTTATCCTTCAAAGCGTGATCACGTGTTCTTTACGGCGGAGCACGGAGGCCATTTTGTTCAGAGAAACCCAATCTGCCGTGATTGATGTGAGAATTCCGGAACATCTGGACGTTTTCCTCTGGATTCAGGAGGGTCGCAGTGTTTTAAGAGGCCGAGACAAAAGTTGAACAGATTTTTCATTTCTAACTGATGGTCCACGCCAGATGTTTTGACACGGATGCAGTGTTTTTATCTTCTCCTCTGTCTTCTCATCGTCTTCTCGTCTAATCCTCTCTCTCTGTGCAGGTACGCGGCCGTGACTCAGTTCTCTCCGACTCACGCGAGGAAAGCGTTCCCGTGTTTCGACGAGCCCGTCTACAAAGCCACCTTCGGCGTGACACTGAGGCACGACGCCTCCTACCAGTCCATCTCCAACATGCCCATCGAGTCGTCCGGCCTGGACGAGGACGGCCGGCTCGCCAATCGGTTCTCCAGGACGCCTCGCATGTCCACTTATTACGTGTCCTGGGCCGTGTGTGACTTCGGCTCCCGGGAGACGACGACACGCGGCGGAGTGACGGTGAGTCTTTCACACGTCTCCGTTAAAGTACACTACAGCACGGAGATTTACTCCCCTCTCCGTTTATAAACCCAACACGTTTATTGCAGGGACGACGCCACCGGCTCGCCGTTTCCTCACCGACGCTTTAAACCGAGACGTTTTCGTGTGTTTTATCTTTACGACTCGGTAATAAAACGAAACCTTGTAGACGCTAAACCCAAAGGAAACGGCACACATTTAATGTACACGTGCACACACACTCACACTCCTTCAATAAGCAGGTGAACTGCAGCAGGTTTCTTTGCCTTGATAGATTCAGATGTGAAACACTCCTCCTGTAGTGTGATACTGAAAAAAAATCAGGAAAAGAAATTATTTATCTTCCTCATTTCCACCACATGCTGAGTGCTATTATCTCTCCTCTGGGTGTGCTAACAACCTCAACATAGCTCACACTCACACACACACACACACACACACACACACACAGTGGGAGAGAATATTGTGCCTTTAAAGCAGTGTAAAACACCTCTATTATAATCTCCATGTCAGGAGAAAAAGGCAGCGCGCTTAAAGAGGCGTATTCGAGGTGATGGAGGCAGCAGCTTAACCGTAAAAAGATGAATTTATCTCCTCTCTGCTCCTCTCCTAATCACTTCATCCAGCTTATTTACATCTTCAAGCCTCTGAACACTTCCTCATGCAGGAACCAAGCACAACTGGACTGCTGCAGTTCTACGTTATCTCAAAACCCCAACACTTCAGGGCTGATAGGAGACTGGAATTAGAACTAACTGGAACTGGGACACAGGCGATAAGACTACACAAGAATCCTCGGCTCCCGTAAAATTTCATTAAAATGCGGAAATTTACTGGACACCAGGCTTTTATTATGCCACTTTGATTCCTCCATCACCAACATTCTCGCTCAAACACCAATATTCTCCCTCAAACACCGACATTCTCCTTCAAACACCGACATTCACCATCACACACCAACATTCACCATCAAACACCAACATTCACCACCAAACACCGACATTCTCCACAAACACCGACATTCATCATCAAACACCGACATTCTTCATCACACACCGACATTCACTATCAAACACCGACATTCACCATCACACACCGACATTCACCATCAAACACCGACATTCACCATCACACACCGACATTCACCATCACACACCGACATTCTCCATCACACACCGACATTCACCATCAAACAGCGACATTCACCATCACACAGCGACATTCACCATCACACACCGACATTCACCATCAAACACCGACATTCACCATCACACACCGACATTCACCATCACACACCGACATTCTCCATCAAACACCGACATTCTCCATCAAACACCGACATTCACCACCAAACAGCGACATTCACCATCAAACACCGACATTCACCACCAAACACCGACATTCACCATCACACACCTGCATTCACCATCAAACACCGACATTCACCATCACACACCGACATTCACCATCACACACCGACATTCTCCATCAAACACCGACATTCTCCATCAAACACCGACATTCACCACCAAACAGCGACATTCACCATCAAACAGCGACATTCACCACCAAACACCGACATTCACCATCACACACCTGCATTCACCATCAAACACCGACATTCACCATCAAACACCGACATTCACCATCACACACCGACATTCACCATCAAACAGTGACATTCTCCATCAAGCACTAACATAGGTCTATCTAGCTGTCACTACCTTCTTCAGTGAGATCTAGCTGGCGAATTCGTAGATTAGCTGCTTTCTAGTGCGACATGGCAGACACTACTGATGGTTTTGTCTATAAAGACTGATGAAGCAGGTCAAACTGAACACACCCAGTTACACCCGTAGATACAGAATATACTTCAATCACAGACACTGAACAGTAACTGGAACTATTCAGTACTTGTGGCTCCTTTCAGGATCACTGTGTCCTTGGTGTGAAAGAAGCTGTTTGCGACCAAAATCCAGATCCTTCTTCAGTCTCCTGTGTATTCTCTGTTGGCCTTGCTGATGTTTGAGATGTTGGATATTTATTATTTATACTGTATTTAATGAATATTTAATACCAGACTCCAAACGGAGGAACACGTTTGAGAGACTGTTTGAAACACGTGTGAGTCCTACACATGTTGTTGGTTGATGGCGAATGTTTTTGTGCCCCATTCATCCATCCATCCATTTTCCATACCACATATCCTACACAGGGTCGCGAGGAACCTGGAGCCTATCCCAGGGAACTCGGGGCACGAGGTGGGGGACACCCTGGACAGGGTGCCAACCCATAGCAGGGCACAATCGCACGCTCACTCACACACTACGGACAATTTAGACATGCCAATCAGCCTACAAGGCATGTCTTTGGACTAGGGGAGGAAACCGGTGTACACGGAGAAAACCTGGAGAAAACATGCAAACATACACAGGGCGGAGGCGGGTATCGAACCCCTAACCCTACTTCTTCCATGTTTAGGATTAATCAATAAAATCGATAATGATCGATTATGAAAATCGTTGTCAACGAATCTCATTATGGATTAGTTGGTCTGCGCGCAGCACGGGATGCGTTTACTCCCTACGTTACTCCTGTTCCGAAAGCACGCTTCGGAGAGTAAAGACTAAAGTTGTGTCCCAAATGACGTACTATACACTTACACTGTACACTATGTACTCTACCGTCTAGTGCAGTGCTTCTGCGGACCCCTAGTGGTCAGTGGTGTAATTGCAGGGGGTCTGTAGGAACGTTTTGAAAACGTTTAAATAATATAATATATATATATTTTGTTAAATGCATCAAAGTATATTCAAACGAGATGTTTTTAAAATGAATCAATTTGGTTATTCGCGTGCATTCACAAATATCACGTTAGCTGAGCTGACTGAGTTCATTGATGGATTTATCTGAAATTTATTTACAAATGAAATGATAATTTGCAAAAACCGATGAGTGGTAGACGAGTTCAAGTGCCGCACTGATGGATAAAATAAACAAAAGGTCATTCAGAGAATCAAATTAAATGTCACACCAACAATAAAATGTAATGAACCTGGTATTTGAACCGAATTCCCTGGGGAGTGACAGGTTCTACCAATCAACCAGGGATGGCTAGGACTGTAGAATCAGTGCTTTTTGTGCATCCATAAAAAGTAATGCATACATACTATATCTATCTATCTATCTATCTATCTAGCAAAAAAACAACAACAACAAAAAACCCAGTTACACTACAGTCCTAAATGAATAATATATATTCTGGTGTGTATCTGTGTGTAGTGGATTCTTTTCAGTCTTATATAATTGGACCAACAGTCGTGTAAAGTTTTAGTCTTAAGTTTATATTTGTAACACTCAGTCTGTGGACTTTATTTTAAATAAAGGAAAAAACGGTACTGAAAGTTTGCCCCGCCCCCATCCGATTCATCGAAAAGAACATAACCGGCCAACCAATCGATTATGAAAATAATCGTTAGCCCTATTTGGGATACACGGTAGCTTCAGAATACGAGAGAGGTTTTATCCTGTAGGCGGATCTGTAATCGTGGAGATATTTACAGATGCTGTGTGATGCGGCGTACGGATTTAGAGTCAGTAAGTGGACACACTCGAGCTGCTGCCATAGAAACGTGTCTCTGGTTTGAACTTTTAGTGAAACTGGAGAAATATTTACAGAGCCACGGCCTTTCACTGTTTCCTTCCAGTCTGTGTGTCAAGGCAGCTTGTGTGAATCAGAGCCCTGAGGAATTCTCTCTTCCTGCATGTGTGTGTGTGTGTGTGTGTGTGCGTGTGGGTGTGTGGGAGGATGGATTGGTGCTTGGGTTGATTTTGGGACTCGGTGAGTTCTAAGACACTTCATTCTGTTCCACTCGTCCGTGAGCTACGAGCCGTGCAGATCCTCCGAGCTTCGTCTGGTGTCATTATCCTCCAGTCGATAACAGACTCAGAGCCGCTCTATTCCAGTCCAATTAACTCCATTAGAGTCCCGAGACACGAAAAAGAGAGAAAAAAAGAGAAAAATGACCAGCATGTGGAAAATCATGACTAATTAATTCTCCCCGAGGCGAAATAATTCAGAATTCATTTGCATTCTGTGATTTATTTATTATTTTTTTTTATCGCTTCCCCTCCTGCAGCCGTTAAATCCGGAATATTTGTAGAATGAAATTCATTTAGAAGTGAAATGTGACGTCGGAGATGCTGTGAAACAATGTGTTTTTCTTTACCTGCTGTGTGTGTGTGTGTGTGTGTGTGTGTGTGTGTGTGAGAGAGAGAGAGAGAGAGAGAGCGTCAGATGAAGCCTTTCGTTCTGGCGGGATTGATGGCGGTGCAGAAACAGTCGTGCATTAGCCCTCGGCTTATCGAGCAGAACCATCATTTTTACAGAGGGAGCGTGTGACACCTCGTATTCTTTCACTCTCCTTCTCTCTTTACTTCTTTTCTCGCTCTGTTCGGTGATAAAATGCTGCGAGCTGTAGAGTCACACAGCGTCGAAACAAACACACCGGAGCTGTGAGAGAGGAGCAGAGGGCTTTAGAGACAGGAGATCAGAGTGAAGGTGTTTGGGGAAAGATCTCCTGGATGTCCAGGTGACAGGTTAATGACCTGGACGCGTCTCTCTGGTAGCAGTGGAGTCGCTTCTCCTGATTCAGTGATTCAGTTACGAGTGGGATTTGTTCTAATGAATCGAGTCGTGAGGCGGCGTGGAGAGGCGGATTCACTGACTTCTCCTGCAGATTAAACGGGATCAGATCTGATCAGATTAGATCAGATTCAGGTCTTCTCGAAGGTCCTCAGTGAAGCTGCACTGAAGTCAGCGAGCAGATCGGGCTTTTCAGTGATTCGAGTTTAAACCCGTGTCACTGTAGAAATAGCGATAGTAGCTGCAGGTTGTCCAGGTGACTGATGAGGTCTGATCTTGTAGAAGTTTCGCTCTTCATGTTCCTCAGGAGCTTCCGCAGTTTTATTGATCAGCAGGAAATTCCTCACATTTCTATCAGTGTTTCATTAAATAATGAAGCTTTCATCACCAGTTCCAGATCAGATAAACTAACGAGACTTTATTGTGTGTGTGTGTGTGTGTGTGTGTGTGTGTGAGCAGATACGACTGTTTGCTCGGCTCGATGCCATTCAGAGCGGATCGGGAGATTACGCCCTGCACATCACCAAGAGCCTCCTCGACTTCTATCAGGATTACTTCAGAGTCACATACCCCCTGCCCAAACTAGGTAACACTGACTGTGTGTGTGTGTGTGTGTGTGTGTGTGTGTCTCTGTGTGTACCTTTTATTTAACTCCATTTCATCCTATTGGTTTTCTGTCAGTTTGATGTGTTCATTTAAATTCATCATCAATCTCTCTGCTCTACACTCTCCTATCATGTCCTGTGTGTGTGTGTGTGTGTGTGTGTGTGTGTGTGTGAGTGAGTGAGACTTTATTATAGATAAAATATTGCTGCTGAGTGTGTTGTGGAGGAATTGCTATATTGTTCAACTTTTTGCTGTCACACACACACACACACACACACACACACACACACACACCGAGACACACACAATTCTCCACCTTCTTTCAGATTTCATAAACACTCATTTATCCTTTTCTCAAGAACACTGAGTCTGCAGTAAGAGAAGAGAAAAATTTGTGTGTGTGTGTGTGTGTGTGTGTGTGTGTGTGTGTGTCCTGTCTTTCTCTAACAAGGCTTTTTCATTACGTCTCCACTGATTTATGACCTGAAGAATTTCTACAATCAATCTTTTTAATAATCAGGACAAAATCTTTTAATCAGACTGGGAATATTCAGGATTTTAATTTTCCTCTGAAGCTGTCAGTGACGAGAGGAGAAATTATTTTACACTGATAAATTTCATTAAAATTCAAATCTGAGCGTGAAGCAGATAAAGACAGGCTGCTGGCACACTAATGTTCTAAATCTGGGTAGGACATTCAATAAAACTGCTCAAGGTCTTGTGAGATCAAACACCAAACAAAATTCACCATCAAACACCGACATTCACCATCAAACACCGACATTGACCATCAAACACCAACATTCACCACCAAACACCGACATTCACCATCAAACACCGACATTCACCACCAAACACCGACATTCACCATCAAACACCAACATTCACCATTAAACACCGACATTCACCATCAAACACCAACATTCACCATCACACACCGACATTCACCACCAAACACCGACATTCACCATCACACACCGACATTCTCCATCACACACCGACATTCACCATCACACACCGACATTCACCACCAAACACCAACATTCACCATCAAACACCGACATTCACCATCAAACACTGACATTCACCATCACACACCAACATTCACCATCACACACCGACATTCACCACCAAACACCGACATTCACCATCACACACCGACATTCTCCATCACACACCGACATTCACCATCACACACCGACATTCACCACCAAACACCAACATTCACCATCAAACACTGACATTCACCACCAAACACCGACATTCACCATCACACACCAACATTCACCATCACACACCGACATTCACCACCAAACACCGACATTCACCATCACACACCAACATTCACCATCAAACACCGACATTCACCATGAAACACCAGCATTCACTATCAAACACCGACATTCACCATCAAACACCGACATTCACCATCAAACACCAACATTCACCATCACACACCGACATTCACCATCAAACACCGACATTCACCATCACACACCGACATTCACCATCAAACACTGACATTCACCATCAAACACCGACATTCACCATCACACACCGACATTCACCATCAAGCATCAACATTCACTATCAAACACCGATATTAACCACCAAACACCTGCATTCACCATCAAACACCAGCATTCATCACCAAACACTGACATTAACCATCAAACACCTGCATTCACCATCAAACATCTGCATTCACCATCAAACATCTGCATTCACCATTAAACACTGACATTCACCATCACACACCGACATTCACCATCAAACACCGACATTCTCCATCCAACACCGACATTCACCATCACACACCAACATTCACCATCACACACCATCATTCTCTATTAAACATCATTTATCAAACACAAATCAGATCATTGTTACTAATGTTGCTGTTGAAGTAATAAATGAGGTGTTTAAAAGATTAAAGGTGAGGAACACTATTGAAGTGGAGCTCAACTGAGAAAAATGTACAAACATGGACTGGAAAATGACCCCAGTGACACGACATAATAATGAAGGAATACTGAATTATTCACACACTGCATTCTGATGATTACATTAAGACACGTTTGGAGCGGACACCTGTGAGGCCAGAGAGAATCTCCTTCCACCTCACTGAGAGATTTTCTCTTCGAGGCTGGTGTTTGTTTTTCGGCTCAACAACGTTTTGAAATTCTTTCATTCTCAGTATTGAGGTTTGTCGGAGGTCTATTTCCCATCATCACCTCTCAGAGTAACAATTTCTTCACTGTCATCCCGTTTAGATAATAATTAAAGGCTTAATTAGCTTTTAGACGGATAATTGGTTTGACATTTGCAGACAGACAGTGAGTGAGGTGTCTGCGCTCTCAGAGGACAAGAGCTGAAGTGTTAGAGTCAGACGTGAAGTCAGTGTCAGTATGACAGGAGAGAAGGAGACGAGACTCATGAACATCAGACACAGCTCACACTCTCTACTCGCTCCATCACTCTGGGGTTTATTAATCCCTGTTTTTACACTTTTATCTTTCTCGTGAACATCAACAACACGACAAAAGAAACAGGACGGAGGATGGTATAAATGAGAGGAAGAGAAGACACTCTGTCCTGCAGGATGTGGTGTACACACTACAGGATCAGCCTACAACAATGGGGAATGTCGGTGTTTGATGGAGAATATTGGTGTCTTCTAGCACTGATTTCTGAACACATCTCTCTCTTCCCTAATGCATCTTGATCGGGTAAACCCAGCACCACAGAGGCAAAATTATAACACAAAGTCCAAACATCCTGAGAATGTTGGTGTCTGATGCTGAATGTTGGTGTTTAATGGAGATTGGAGTACATCAGTATGTGTGGTATCACATTAAATGTATGTTCCCACATACCCCACGCCCCAGGAGACAGTGTGTTCAATGCTCAGTGTCGGTGTTTGATGGAGAATATTGGTGATTAATAGACAGCGTTGGGGTTTAATAGAGAATGTTAGTGTTTAATAGAGAATGTTGGTGTTTGATGATGAGTATTCGTGTTTAATGGAGAATGTTGGTGTTTGATGATGAGTATTCGTGTTTAATGGAGAATGATGGTGTTTAATAGAAATCGTTGGGGTTTAATAGAGAATGTTGGTGTTTGATGATGAGTATTCGTGTTTAATGGAGAATGTTGGTGTTTAATGGAGAATGATGGTGTTTAATAGAAATTGTTGGGGTTTAATAGAGAATGTTGGTGTTTCATGATGAGTATTCGTGTTTAATGGAGAATGTTGGTGTTTAATGGAGAATGTCGGTGTTTAATAGAGAATGTTGGTGTTTAATGGAGAATGTTGGTGTTTAATAGAGAATGTTGGTGTTTGATGATGAGTATTCGTGTTTAATGGAGAATGTTGGTGTTTAATAGAGAATGTTGGTGTTTGATGATGAGTATTCGTGTTTAATGGAGAATGTTGGTGTTTAATGGAGAATGATGGTGTTTGATGATGAGTATTCGTGTTTAATGGAGAATGTTGGTGTTTAATAGAGAATGTTGGTGTTTGATGATGAGTATTCGTGTTTAATGGAGAATGTTGGTGTTTAATGGAGAATGATGGTGTTTGATGATGAGTATTCGTGTTTAATAGAGAATGTTGGTGTTTAATAGAGAATGTTGGTGTTTGATGATGAGTATTCGTGTTTAATGGAGAATGTTGGTGTTTAATGGAGAATGATGGTGTTTGATGATGAGTATTCGTGTTTAATAGAGAATGTTGGTGTTTAATAGAGAATGTTGGTGTTTGATGATGAGTATTCGTGTTTAATAGAGAATGTTGGTGTTTAATAGAGAATGTTGGTGTTTGATGATGAGTATTCGTGTTTAATGGAGAATGTTGGTGTTTAATGGAGAATGATGGTGTTTGATGATGAGTATTCGTGTTTAATGGAGAATGTTGGTGTTTAATAGAGAATGATGGTGTTTAATAGAAATTGTTGGGGTTTAATAGAGAAGGTTGGTGTTTGATGGTAAATGTCAGTGTTTAATTGTAAATATTGATGTTTGATGGAGAATCAACCAGCCCAAGAGAACCCACATCACACCCCTCTTTATCTCCCTCCACTGACTTCCTGTAGCCGCCCGCATCAAATTCAAGGCCTTGATGCTCACCTACAAGAGCTTGTCTGGAACGTTTACGTTCCCTCACGCAATCTGCGATCGGTTAACGACCGACGCTTAGTAGTTCCTACTCAGTGTGGCGCAAGGTCTCTTTCAAGAACATTTAAACTCAGTGATGGAATGAACTTCAACCTCAATCCAGACTACAGAATCTCACCATCTTCAAAAAACAGATAAAGACCCACCTCTTCCCTGAACACCTAACCAACCCATAAAATAAATGACTCTGGCACTTACACCTCTACTCTGCACTTTGCTTCTTCTGGAACTCAATTAATGGATCTTGTACAGTAGCACTACTCGTATTGTTCTCCGCTTGATATATCGCTTTGCTTGTATTCTCTCATTTGTAAGTCGCTTTGGATAAAAGCGTCCGCTAAATGAGTAAATGTAAATGTCAATGAATGTCGGTGTTTGATGGAGAATGTCGTTGTGTGATGGTGAATGTCGGCGTGTGATGGAGAATGTCGGCGTGTGATGGTGAATGTCGGTGTGTGATGGAGAATGTCGGTGTGTGATGGTGAATGTCGGTGTTTGTGGAGAATGTCGGTGTGTGATGGTGAATGTCGGTGTTTGTGGAGAATGTCGGTGTGTGATGGTGAATGTCGGTGTGTGATGGTGAATGTCGGTGTTTGTGGAGAATGTCGGTGTGTGATGGTGAATGTCGGTGTGTGATGGTGAATGTCGGTGTGTGATGGAGAATGTCGGTGTGTGATGGTGAATGTCGGTGTTTGATGGTGAATGTCGGTGTTTGGTGGTGAATGTCGGTGTTTGATGGTGAATGTCGGTGTTTGATGGTGAATGTCGATGTTTGATGGTGAATGTCGGTGTTTGATGGTGAATGTCGGTGTTTGATGGTGAATGTCGGTGTGTGATGGAGAATGTCGGTGTGTGATGGTGAATGTCGGTGTTTGATGGAGAATGCCGGTGTTTGATGGTGAATGTCGGTGTTTGATGGTGAATGTCGGTGTGTGATGGTGAACGTCGGTGTGTGATGGTGAACGTCGGTGTGTGATGGTGAACGTCGGTGTGTGATGGTGAACGTCGGTGTTTGATGGTGAACGTCGGTGTTTGATGGTGAACGTCGGTGTTTGATGGTGAACGTCGGCGTGTGATGGTGAACGTCGGCGTGTGATGGAGAACGCCGGCGTGTGATGGTGAACGTCGGCGTGTGATGGTGAACGTCGGTGTGTGATGGTGAACGTCGGCGTGTGATGGAGAACGCCGGTGTGTGATGGTGAACGTCGGTGTGTGATGGTGAACGTCGGTGTTTGATGGTGAACGTCGGTGTTTGATGGTGAATGTCAGTGTGTGATGGTGAATGTTGGAGTTTGATGTTGGAGCTGCTCTGCTTCTCTCTGTCACATGGTTTTTGACCCGTGTAAAGATCTGTAATTGAATCTCTCGAGTTGTTCCGCATTATTATTTATTATATAACGACAATGTAAAATGTCACTCTGTCCCTCTGCTACATCATTTACATCTCAGCTTTAAAAGGCCGTGTAGAAATTCCCATCAGTCCTCACTAAAGAAGATCCATT
>NC_071273.1:23703541-23716041 GCF_023375685.1 Ictalurus furcatus
AAATGTAAATTAAAAATGATCATCTAATTCCACACACACACACACATACACACACACACAATTGTAATGTATTAAATCTCAGATTCATTTGAATATGGAATCAGTATCAGCCAATCAGAGTCCAGAATCCAGAATGCTGCTGTAAGAGCAAAATAAAAAACATGAATGGAATGTTGTTGCAGGAAGTGTGTGTGTGTGTGTGTGTGTGTGTGTGTGTGCAGATCTCCTAGCTGTGCCGAAGCACCCGTATGCGGCGATGGAGAACTGGGGCCTGAGTGTGTTTGTTGAGCAGAAAATACTGCTGGATCCTGAAGTCTCGTCTTTCTCCTACCAGATGGATCTCACCATGGTGGTGGTGCATGAGATCTGTCATCAGGTAGACACACACACACACACACAGACACGCACGCACGCACGCACACCCACACACACGCACAAGCACAGACACACACGTACGCACAAACACGCACACACAAATTTGTTTAACTATGTCATAAAAACGGTTGGAGATAAGCGCGGCTGAATGGTGGGGGTAAGGGAAGCGGGGGTAGGTGAAGATGAAGAGCGGGGGTAACTGAAGGTGAAGAGTGGGGATAGGTGAAGGTGAAGAGCGGGGATAGGAGAAGGTGAAGAGTGGGGATAGGTGAAGGTGAAGAGTGGGGAAAGGTGAAGGTGAAGAGTGGGGATAGGTGAAGGTGAAGAGTGGGGATAGATGAAGGTGAAGAGCGGGGATAGGTGAAAGAGAACAATGGGGATAGGTGAAAGAGAACAATGGGGATAGGTGAAGGTGAAGAGCAGGGATAGGTACAGGAGAACAATGGGGATAAGTGAAGGTGAAGGGCGGGGATAGGTGAAGGTGAAAAGTGAGGATAAGTGAAGATGAAGAGTGGGGATAGGTGAAAGAGAACAATGGGGATAAGTGAAAGAGAACAATGGGGATAGGTGAAGGAGAACAATGGGGATAGGTGAAGGAGAACAATGGGGATAGGTGAAGGAGAACAATGGGGATAAGTGAAGGTGAAGAGTGGGGATAGGAGAAGGTGAAGAGTGGGGATAAGTGAAGGTGAAGAGTGGGGATAAGTGAAGGTGAAGAATGGGGATAGGTGAAGGTGAAGAGCGGGGATAGGTGAAGGTGAAGAGCGGGGATAGGTGAAGGTGAAGAATGGGGATAGGAGAAGGTGAAGAGTGGGGATAAGTGAAGGTGAAGAATGGGGATAGGTGAAGGTGAAGAGCGGGGATAGGTGAAGGTGAAGAGTGGGGATAGGTGAAGGTGAAGAGCGGGGATAGGTGAAGGTGAAGAGTGGGGATAGGTGAAGGTGAAGAGTGGGGATAGGTGAAGGTGAAGAGTGGGGATAGGTGAAGGTGAAGAGCGGGGATAGGTGAAGGTGAAGAGTGGGGATAGGTGAAGGTGAAGAGTGGGGATAGGTGAAGGTGAAGAGTGGGAATAGGTGAAGGTGAAGAGTGGGGATAGGTGAAGGTGAAGAGTGGGGATAGGTGAAGGTGAAGAGCGGGGATAGGTGAAGGTGAAGAATGGGGATAGGAGAAGGTGAAGAGTGGGGATAAGTGAAGGTGAAGAATGGGGATAGGTGAAGGTGAAGAGCGGGGATAGGTGAAGGTGAAGAGCGGGAATAGGTGAAGGTGAAGAGTGGGAATAGGTGAAGGTGAAGAGTGGGGATAGGTGAAGGTGAAGAGTGGGGATAGGTGAAGGTGAAGAGCGGGAATAGGTGAAGGTGAAGAGTGGGAATAGGTGAAGGTGAAGAGTGGGGATAGGTGAAGGTGAAGAGTGGGGATAGGTGAAGGTGAAGAGTGGGGATAGGTGAAGGTGAAGAGCGGGAATAGGTGAAGGTGAAGAGTGGGAATAGGTGAAGGTGAAGAGCGGGGATAGGTGAAGGTGAAGAGCGGGGATAGGTGAAGGTGAAGAGCGGGGATAGGTGAGGGATAACAATGGGGATAAGTGAAAGTGAGCAGGATGTAAATAAGGATCTATAAGTCGTAGTTGTTTAACACTCAAGCTCCAGCACGTTCCTACTTAGCAAAACACACACACACACACACACACACACACACACACACACACACACACGGACACTTTTTTCACACTTTTCATGCTGTTAATTATTGTCCTCGGTGAGAGACAGAGAGACAGAAAGAGAGAGAGAGAGAGACAGAAAGAGAGAGAGAGAGAGGAAGAAAGAGAGAGACAGATATTAACAGTTCATTCATCTTATTCTTGGGAATTAGAGATCCAGCCCTCCTCCACATCGATATATTGAGTTCCTCATCTGTTAAACACACCAGACAGAGAGAGAGAGAGAGACTCTTAGTCCTTTAGTATCTTTTAAGGGTCCTTTAGTCCATTCTTCTCTTAATAGTTTTGTATAAAAATGTAAACAAATATGAATGGTTCATCATGCAGTGTTCCTGTGTGCCGGACGTTAAACACTCCTCGTTCCAATAACTCACGGACGAGGCTGAGCGCCGGACGTTAAACACTCCTCGTTCCAATAACTCACGGACGAGGCTGAGCGCCGGACGTTAAACACTCCTCGTTCCAATAACTCACGGACGAGGCTGAGCGCCGGACGTTAAACACTCCTCGTTCCAATAACTCACGGACGAGGCTGAGCGCCGGACGTTAAACACTCTGTCCTCGTTCCAATAACTCACGGACGAGGCTGAGCGCCGGACGTTAAACACTCTGTCCTCGTTCCAGTAACTCACGGACGAGGCTGAGCGCCGGACGTTAAACACTCTGTCCTCGTTCCAATAACTCACGGACGAGGCTGAGCGCCGGGCATTAAACACTCCTCGTTCCAATAACTCACGGACGAGGCTGAGCGCCGGACATTAAACACTCTGTCCTCATTCCAGTAACTCACGGACGAGGCTGAGCGCCGGACGTTAAACACTCTGTCCTCGTTCCAATAACTCACAGACGAGGCTGAGCGCCGGACATTAAACACTCCTTGTTCCAAAAACTCACGGACGAGGCTGTGCGCCGGACATTAAACACTCTGTCCTCGTTCCAATAACTCACAGACGAGGCTGAGCGCCGGACATTAAACACTCTGTCCTCGTTCCAATAACTCACGGACGAGGCTGTGCACCGGACATTAAACACTCCTCGTTCCAATAACTCACGGACGAGGCTGAGCGCCGGACGTTAAACACTCTGTCCTCGTTCCAATAACTCACGGACGAGGCTGAGCGCCGGGCATTAAACACTCCTCGTTCCAATAACTCACGGACGAGGCTGAGCGCCGGACGTTAAACACTCTGTCCTCGTTCCAGTAACTCACGGACGAGGCTGAGCGCCGGACGTTAAACACTCTGTCCTCGTTCCAGTAACTCACGGACGAGGCTGAGCGCCGGACGTTAAACACTCTGTCCTCGTTCCAATAACTCACGGACGAGGCTGAGCGCCGGGCATTAAACACTCCTCGTTCCAATAACTCACGGACGAGGCTGAGCGCCGGACGTTAAACACTCTGTCCTCGTTCCAGTAACTCACGGACGAGGCTGAGCGCCGGGCATTAAACACTCCTCGTTCCAATAACTCACGGACGAGGCTGAGCGCCGGACGTTAAACACTCTGTCCTCGTTCCAATAACTCACGGACGAGGCTGAGCGCCGGACGTTAAACACTCTGTCCTCGTTCCAATAACTCACGGACGAGGCTGAGCGCCGGACGTTAAACACTCTGTCCTCGTTCCAATAACTCACGGACGAGGCTGAGCGCCGGACGTTAAACACTCTGTCCTCGTTCCAATAACTCACGGACGAGGCTGAGCGCCGGGCATTAAACACTCCTCGTTCCAATAACTCACGGACGAGGCTGAGCGCCGGACGTTAAACACTCTGTCCTCGTTCCAATAACTCACGGACGAGGCTGAGCGCCGGGCATTAAACACTCCTCGTTCCAATAACTCACGGACGAGGCTGAGCGCCGGACGTTAAACACTCTGTCCTCGTTCCAGTAACTCACGGACGAGGCTGAGCGCCGGACGTTAAACACTCTGTCCTCGTTCCAATAACTCACGGACGAGGCTGAGCGCCGGGCATTAAACACTCCTCGTTCCAATAACTCACGGACGAGGCTGAGCGCCGGACGTTAAACACTCTGTCCTCGTTCCAGTAACTCACGGACGAGGCTGAGCGCTGAAATTCCATAAATCACATTTCTTTCACGTCACAGCTGAATTGATTACTACTGGGACCAAACAGTGAGTGGAGTTTTACCCATCAGCCCCGTGGAGGTGAGGTCCAGCCGCTGCTCCCAATAAGCCTCGCATCGTGGTAAAATAACTCAGCAGATCGCTGCTCAATTTACTCAGTATAACACACACACACACACACACACACACACACACACACAGAATCAGTCCCCAGTGTTTATTTGTTTTTCTACATTCAGCTGTTTAAGCATTAATTTAAATCTGTTACTGTGGGCAGAAGCTGAGATCAGATTTGTATACTCTGATATCGTGAATAATGTCTCACTGTGTCTGATTCTGGTACAGTGATTCAGTCTGATTCAGTGATTCAGTCTGATTCAGTGATACAGTCTAATTCAGTAATATAATCTGATGCAGTGATACAGTCTGATGCAGTGATGTAGTCTGATACAGTCTTATAAAGTCTGATGCATTGATGTAGTCTGATGCAGTCTTATACAGTCTGATACAGTGATACCGTTTGATACAGTCTTATACAGTCTGATACAGTGATACCGTTTGATACAGTCTTATACAGCCTGATGCAGTGATATATTCTGATACAGTCTTATACAGTCTGATACAGTGATGTAGTCTGATACAGTCTTATACAGTCTGATGCAGTGATGTAGTCTGATGCAGTTTTATACAGTCTGATGCAGTGATATATTCTGATACAGTCTTATACAGTCTGATGCAGTGATATAGTCTGATGCAGTCTGATGCAGTCTTATACAGTGATACAGTCTGATACAGTCTGATGCAGTGATATAGTCTGATGCAGTCTTATACAGTGATACCGTCTGATACAGTCTTATACAGTCTGATGCAGTGATATAGTCTGATGCAGTTTTAAACAGTATGATGCAGTGATATATTCTGATACAGTCTTATACAGTCTGATGCAGTGATACAGTCTGATACAGTCTGATACTGAGCTCTGTTTGTGGAACTTTGCGAGTTCTTCCTCTCCTTTCTCAGTTGGTGCATGTTCTCCAGACCTCTTCTCTCGTGTTTAACCTGACACACTGTGTTTTAAAGTATAATTGGCCGATTCTGCGAAGTGCCTCTGTGTTTTAAACTCTGTAGTCAGGGAAGCAAAACCGACCTGCCGACTTCGCCGAAGAGCAGCTCGTCAGAAATCCACCTGCATGCAGCGAGGTGTGTGTTTTTATGACAACACTGACAACATCGGATCTCATCAAACCCTCACGGATCAGACGCGTTTCTCTTAACGAGGTGTTTTAGCAAAGCCTCCATCTGCCTCTCTGTCACAACGACCCTGAATGGGATCCTGCGACGATCTCTCAGTGCTAATCGGCTCTCTGTTTTTCCTCATTATTAACGGCACGTAATAAAAGTGATACATCATATAAAGCGTCATTTAGACTCACTGTAATATCCAGATGGAGGAAATCCACGACAGAGAGACGACTTTCTCTTTCCAAGTCCATTCACACTCGGTTTGGCCGAGTGCCTGCATGTGAAGTAGCATAAAATGGAGAAATTAACTGTGTGTGTGTGTGTGTGTCAGTGTAGGTTATTGTCTTGTTATTAATGATCGTTCAAAAAGCTCCATCTGGCGAAGCTGCTTTTCTCCTGAAACTGGGAAGCTGTGGAAATTATCACAAAGACCCAAAAAAGCATCAGTTGAACAAAACAAAAAAAAAGAGTTTTTATGCTGCTTCCTGCTCTGAAATTACCCCCCCCCCCCCACAGCAAAAAAAAAAAAACAAAAAACAGGACATACTCGTATCCTTACACGTTACAATAATCATTACCTTAGACGGCGGAGGGAACGAAGACAGAAGCTAAGATGTCGGTCTGGTATCCTAGCCAGGCTAAGAAGAAACCCTCACCGGCCACCGCTCCCTAGCGTCTTCATGGCCAACGCCAGGTCACTTTCCAACAAAATGGATGAGCTAAGACTATGTTTATCATTGCGGACAGCCATCCAGGACACCTGCGTGATCATTATTACCGAAACCCCTTTAGGAGTTCCGGGCCCAGCTATTGCGTTAGCAGGCCGCTCAATCCATTGCAGTGACAGAAACAAGGACTCCGGTAAGAGTCATCATCGATAAGCTGATATTCCTCTGATCTGGAGTTTCTGGCAGTCAAGTGCAGACCCTTCTATCTGCTGTGGGATTACTCTGTTGTTATTATTCCAGCTGTGTATATTCCTCCTGATGCAGATGATAGTTTAATCATATAGTCACTCGGCTATGTGCTGACGGCAATAAATAAACAACAGTCTGCATACCCTGAAGGGGTCTTCATTATTGCTGGAGATTTCAACCATGCAAATGTAAAGACTGCTGTGCTAGTGAAATTCGATCAACATGTGAAGTGTTTAACTAGAGGGAACAATACGCTGGACTGTGTCCGTTCCAATATTATTAAAGGATATAAAGCCTCACCTCTCTCACATCTTGGACAATCTGATCACTTATCACTACTTCTTATCCCAGCTTATAGTCCCGTCATTAATCGACAAGAAAACCATCATCAGAACTGTTAAAATCTGGCCTGAAGGAGCTACTCCACAACTGCAGGACTCTTTCCAGTGTACATATTGGGACCTGTTCTTTAGCCATGAAGTAGAGGAAGACATATCAACAGTACCCTTCTACATCAGGACCTGTGTTGAGAACGTCAGCATTAACAAACGCATCCGTGTTTACCCAAACAGGATCGTCATGGATGACGAAGGAGGTCCATTTGAAGACTGCGAAATAGAAATAGCCAGACAGAACTTGAAAAAAGGTATAAGATGCACGAAGTCTGCATAGAAGGAAAAGACTGAGGACCTTTTCACATACAGGGACCCAAAACGTATCTGGCGGGGCATTCAGCATATTACCAACTACAGGAGCAACACAGATCCACCCACTAACTTATCATACTATCCACTGGGAATCAAACTACAGGAGCAACAAAGATCCACCAACTTGGAATCATACTACCCACTAGGAATCAAACTACCCACTGGGAATCAAACTACAGGAGCAACAAAGATCCACCCACTGGGAATCATACTACCCACTGGGAATCAAACTACCCACTTGGAATCAAACTACAGGAGCAACAAAGATCCACCCACTGGGAATCATACTACCCACTGGGAATCAAACTACCCACTTGGAATCAAACTACAGGAGCAACAAAGATCCACCCACTGGGAATCATACTACCCACTAGGAATCAAACTACCCACTGGGAATCAAACTACAGGAGCAACAAAGATCCACCCACTGGGAATCATACCACCCACTGGGAATCAAACTACCCACTTGGAATCAAACTACAGGAGCAACAAAGATCCACCCACTGGGAATCATACTACCCACTGGGAATCAAACTACCCACTGGGAATCAAACTACAGGAGCAACAAAGGTCTACCCACTAACTTATCATACTATCCACTGGGAATCAAACTCCAGGAGCAACAAAGATCTACCCACTAACTTATCATACTATCCACTGGGAATCAAACTCCAGGAGCAACAAAGATCCACCCACTGGGAATCATACTACCCACTGGGAATCAAACTACAGGAGCAACAAAGATCCACCCACTGGGAATCAAACTACCCACTTGGAATCAAACTACAGGAGCAACAAAGATCCACCCACTGGGAATCATACTACCCACTGGGAATCAAACTACCCACTGGTGGAGGAACAAAATGGCTTTTTTGCCCGCTTCAAAACAAAAGAATCAGACGACGTCATTGTACCTTCACTGGATGCTACCAATCACTCACTCATTATACAGACACATGAAGTAAGGCGAACTCTTGGCAGTGTAAATGTTAAGAAGGCTGCAGGGCCTGATGGGATTCCAGGAAGAGTGCTCAGATTCCTATGCCCATCAGCTTGCAGAAGTGTTTACCAGCATCTTTAATCTGTCCCTGTCACAGGCTTCTGTACCTGCCTGTTTGAAATCAGCCACAATTATACCAGTGCCAAAACAAACCAACATCACCTGCTGAAATGACTGTAGACCAGTGGCACTCACTCCCATTACAGCAAAGTGCTTTGAAAGACCGGTTTTAAAGCACGTCAAATCCCACCCACCCTGGACAAGCACCAGTATGCCTACAGAGCAAACAGATCCACTGAGGATGCTCTCCACACTGCACTGACCCACCTTGAACAGAAGGGGACATATGTGAAGATGCTATTTATAGATTACAGTGCGACCTTCAACAGTATTTTCCCCAGCAAGTTGGTCACTAAATTGCTGGACCTGAGTCTTAGTAACTCACTGTGTGCATGGATCAAGGACTTTTTATCTAACCGCCCACAGACTGTCAGACTTGCTCCCCACCTTTCTAAAAGCCTGACTCTCAGCACTGGCACACCGCAAGGCTGCGTGCTTAGTCCCCTTCTTTATTGTTTGCATCCCCACACATCCCACAAACCCGATCATCAAATTTGCAGATGACACGACAGTGATTGGATTCATTACAAATGGGGATGCTCACAGAGATGACGCCTGCAAACTTATTGGATGGTGTACAGAACATCAAGAAACCCGTCCACCCCGAGGATGCCACTCCTCTAAACATCAACGGAGAAGTAGTGGTGAGAGTGACTAGCCTTTAAGTTTCTGGGAACACACATCACTGAGGACTTGGTCAGTGAACTCTGCTGCCTTGGTTAGTAAGGCACAACAGAGGCTTTATATTCTAAGGATGCTCAGGAAGGCTAACCTTTCTGGGGAGTTGCTTATGTCCTTCTTCCACTGCTCCATAGAGAGTGTACTAACATACTGTATTACAGCATGGTACGGAAATTCTTCAGCAGCTGACAGAAGACCTTTCCAGAGAGAGTTATAAGTACAGCACAGACAGTAATTGGACTTGCTCTGCCCTCCCTGGATGACACCTTCAGATCATATTGAACTAGCAGCATTCTGAAGGATGCAACTCATCCTTATCACCAGCTCTTCTCTCTGCTGCCATCTCTGCTGGTAAGCATTACAGGGCCTTTAACACCTGCAGTTTCAGACTCAAAAACAGTTTTGATCCCAGAGCCATCACCAAACTGAACACCATAAAACACTGCCCCACTATTACTGCCCCTCAAATATAGTAAATAGTCTGCACTTATATAGTGCTTTTATCCAAAGCGCTTTACACTGTGTCTCATTCACCCATACACACACACACACCAATCGTAGCAGAGCTGCCATGCAAGGTGCTAACTTGCCATCGGGAGCAACTTGGGGTTCAGTGTCTTGCCCAAGGACACTTCGACACGTGGAGTCACGTGGGCCGGGAATCGAACCGCCAACCCTACGGTTAGTGGATAACCCGCTCTACCACCTGATCCACAGCCGCCCCAAATATAGTCATAGTGGAATGAAATATTTGAGTGCAATAATCTCTTGGGACAAAGTGCAATAAAAAATTTCATGGATATGTATATGTATATGTATATATGAAATGTATGCATATGTATATGTGTATATTTATTTCATTTATTTTATTTTACATATGTACACGTTCTTACTCCTATATTCTTAAATTGTACGAATCAATTTTTTTGCATGATTGTATGTGCGGACATTGTTTAAACGTATCATTTCTTTGAGTAGCTGCGCAACAAATTTCGTAGTACATCCAATGTGCAATGACAATAAAGGCATTCGGTTCTACAATAAAGGCATTCGATTCAACAACAAAGGCATTCGATTCAACAACAAAGGCATTCGGTTCTACAATAAAGGCATTCGGATCTACAATAATGGCATTCGATTCAACAATAAAGGCATTCGGTTCTACAATAAAGGCATTCGATTCAACAATAAAGGCATTCGATTCTACAACAAAGGCATCCGACTCAACAATAAGGCATTCGATTCAACAATAAAGGCGTCCGATTCAACAATAAAGGCATTTGATTCTACAATAAATGCATTCGATTCTACAATACGGCATTCGATTCTACAATAAAGGCGTCCGATTCAACAGTAAAGGCATTCGATTCTACAATAAAGGCGTCCGATTCAACAATAAAGGCATTTGATTCTACAATAAAGGCATTCGATTCTACAATACGGCATTCAATTCTACAATAAAGGCGTCCGATTCAACAATAAAGGCATTTGATTCTACAATAAAGGCATTCGATTCTACAATACGGCATTCGATTCTACAATAAAGGCATTTGATTCTACAATAAACACATCCGATTCAACAATAAAGGCATTTGATTCCACAATAAAGGCATTCGATTCAACAATACGGCTTTCATTTCTACAATAAAGGCATTCAATTCTACAATACGGCATTCGATTCTACAATAAAGGCATTCGATTCAACAATAAAGACATTCGATTCAACAATACGGCATTTGATTCTACAATAAAGGCATTCGATTCAACAATACGGCATTCAATTCTACAATAATGGCATCCAATTCAACAATAAAGGCATTCGACTCTACAATAAAGGCATTCGACTCTACAATAAAGGCATTCGACTCAACAATAAGGCATTCGATTCAACAATAAGGCATTCGATTCTACAATAAAGGCATTCGATTCTACAATAAAGGCATTTGACTCAACCATAAGGAATTCGATTCTACAATAAGGCATTAGATTCTACAATAAAGGCATTCGACTCTACAATAAAGGCATTCGACTCTACAATAAAGGCATTCGACTCAACAATAAGGCATTCGATTCAACAATAAGGCATTCGATTCTACAATAAAGGCATTCGATTCTACAATAAAGGCATTTGACTCAACCATAAGGAATTCGATTCTACAATAAGGCATTAGATTCTACAATAAAGGCATTCGATTCTACAATAAAGACATCTGATTCAACAATAAAGGCATTCGACTCAACAATAAGGCATTCGATTCAACAGTAAGGCATTCGATTCTACAACAAAGGCATTCGGTTCAACAACAAAGTCATTCGGTTCAACAACAAAGGCATTCGACTCAACAACAAAGGCATTCGATTCAATTTGGACGCTGAATATTCTAACTGATGTGAAATATGTGGGAACATTGTTTTAGTTTAAGATTTATAATAGATGTTTCAACGTTTTCACACTTAAGGCTCCTTTAAGGAGTTGTAGAGCTTCATTACAGAGATGAATCAGTTCCATTAAAATATTAATATCAACATTAAAAATGGGTTGAGTTTGAGAAACTGCTGGAGTATTGTTTAAAGTGGACTTGTTTAGAGGCTCATCCTTGAGTAACACTATTTAAACACTTCGTAGCGGATCTTAAGAGACTTAATGTACGGAGACTGTTTTTTTACCGTCTACACCAATTGCGGCTCGATTTAATCAGACAGCGTCGATGATGATCTCTTTCATTTTGAGAAGGAAAAAAATAACAGCCAGGTGCAGTTTTAAACCCGATGGTGAAGTAGACGAATAAATATAAATAAATAAAATGTAGATCCTACTCATGAGAAAAGGGACAGCAGAAATATGCTCAATTATGAAGGTAGTGATTGGTGTAGGTATGAATAGATGACCAGGCAGCAGGCAGCTTTAAATCAATTTCTCATGAAGTGTTTGCGTATGGCATGATTTACTCGCTTCTCGGCGCGTTGCCGGATGCTTGTTTTGAGTTTTGAACACGCACTCTTGTTTCCTCTTCTGTTCGCTTCTGTTGTTTTCCTCAAGTCTTTCTCATTTCGTGTTTCTTGCTTCTCGTCTCTTATTTCTCGCTGTTCTTATCATCTTGTTATCCCAGTGTCCGTTTCTTCCATCCATCCATCCATCTTCTATACCGTTTTATCCTTTTCAGGGTCATGGGGGAACCTGGAGCCTATCCCAGGGAGCATGGGGCACAAGGCGGGGTACACCCTGGACAGGGTGCCGATCCATCGCAGGGCACAATCACATACACACTCACACACCCGTTCATACACTACGGACACTTTGGACACGCCAATCAGCCTACCGTGCATGTCTTTGGACTGGGGGAGGAAACCGGAGTACCCGGAGGAAACCCCCGCAGCACGGGGAGAACATGCAAACTCCACACACACAAGGCCACGGTGGGAATCGAACCCCCGACCCTGGAGGTGTGAGGCGAACGTGCTAACCTCTAAGCCACGAGGCATAAAGTCGTTTATAAAAAAATAATAAAAAAAAAAGTCGAACTAAATAATTCTCATGTTTAAACTGTTTTAATGAACGTACTGATGATGTAAATGTGATGAAAGAAATAATGATGTATTCTCTAGCTATAATATATTCGTGCTTAATGCACAGGTTATTATTGTTTTATTTATTTTT
>NC_071273.1:23721041-23733099 GCF_023375685.1 Ictalurus furcatus
TGTGAGTGTGTGTGTGTGTGAGTGTGAGTGTGTTTGTGTGTGTGTGTGTGTGTGTGTGTGTGTGTGTGTGACCTTGGTCTGAGCAGTGTCTAAAGGCAGACATGTTTATTTTGTCCTCCTGAATCAGTGAAAATAATGAAAAGCCGCCTTGGAAGCCTGGCCAGGGGCGAGATTCGGCCTGATGGTCTTTCAGCCTCAGGGCAACGTCAGACAATGAGAGAGAGAGAGAGAGAGAGAGAGAGAGAGAGAGAGAGACAGATTCAGCAGACCAGAACAGACCCTGTCAGTCAGTAATCTGCTGCATCTCCACACACATTTCCCAGAGTGCTGGTTTTTGGAGCTGGGTCTCGACCTCAGGGTCACAGGGTGTCGATGCTCCTCAGGCTGGCTTCACTGCTACACACACACACACACACACACACACCGAGCACATGGCGTGTAGAGTTCATTAGGCTGTGACACGTGCTAGGTGGGACGGAGGAATGAGGACAGGAGAGGAACGCTTCTGAGAGAGAACTTTCCCTGAAAATCACCATTTCTAATTTCAGTAATATTCACACGCCGCATTTATTCTGTCCTCATTCCGTCCATGGTCGAGGTCGCTGGAGCTGTCTGCGTCTGCGTCTGCGTCTGCGTCTGCGTCTGCTCTCTCTCGTCTCTCGCTGCAACACAGAGGCTTCCGTTCCTTTAATTAAAAGCGACAGCATGACTAATAGAACATCAGATAAATGTCCTGGATGGAAATCAGCACCAGTAAGTGAAGGAGCTGAAGCGCCTGAAACATTTACACTCCTATTTACTCTTCAAGGTGAACGTGTCAGATCAGATATGCGTTAGATCGGATTTGCATGACGACGCCTACGGGGAACTTATTACACCAGATTAATGTCCCGTTTTCTTTTCTATCAAGTCTTTCTGCCGTGTTCCTCCACCTCTGTTTCCTCTCAGTGTGTAGAAAGTAAATCACTCGGGTTCCTCCACCTCTGTTTCCTCTCAGTGTGTAGAAAGTAAATCACTCGGGTTCCTCCACCTCTGTTTCCTCTCAGTGTGTAGAAAGTAAATCACTCGGGTTCCTCCACCTCTGTTTCCTCTCAGTGTGTAGAAAGTAAATCACTCGGGTTCCTCCACCTCTGTTTCCTCTCAGTGTGTAGAAAGTAAATCACTCGGGTTCCTCCACCTCTGTTTCCTCTCAGTGTGTAGAAAGTAAATCACTCGGGTTCTTTTCTCATGCGTTTTTCATCCAGACTCTAAAAGCTCCATTTCGTTCCTGTTTATCGCGTCCATCTGCATCGTCTCTCGTCCTTCACCGCGCTTAGCGATGCTGAAACGCTTTCACGCCGAATGTCTGACTTCTTTAAACGTCATCGTGAGCCTCTAGTTTTCTTCTCTCTGTCCGTCTCGAAGCTCCAGCCAATCAAACCCCAACATCTGCACCGCTGGATTTCACTCGCTGTGCTGAATCCAAACGAGAAGCGAGAAGTGTCTCACCACAGACTGTTTTTCCCTCCGATCCCCTGAATGCGCTTTATTTCTCCGTCTGCTGCCGAACGAACAGATGGAAAAGTTACCCGTTTTCCTCGCTGCCTGTTTTACAGGATTATTTAGTGACGCACGAGTACGGTAACACGGCAAGGGACGACTTGTGGAACTCATTTTCACAGGTGAGATTCATACTGTAAGTGTGTGTGTGTGTGTGTGTGTGTGTGTACTTTAAGCCCAGAACCTGTAAAGTCATGACACACACTAATAGGAGAGAGAGAGGGACAGACAGAAAGAGGGAGAGAGTGTACAGAAATTATTGATCCTTCCCTGTCTCCTGCAGAAAGATAGTGTGAGCATCAAGGAACACACACACACACACACACATGGTACTCTGAGAATTCATTACCATCACCAGCCCGAACCTCTTTTTCATTTCCACTGCAGTTAGAACTCTGAGAATAAAAGCGAGTGATTTTGATCCTGGATTTTCTCCATCAAAAACCTGAACAGAAAAGAAAAAGTCCAAATATTTGGGAAAGGGAAGGGTGGAGAGAAGAGAAAAGGTAAATGAATCACATGAAAATGAATCACATGAAAACGAATCACATGTAAACGAATCACATGTAAATGGATCATATGAAAATGAATCAATAAATTAAAACAAGAAAAGAAAAAGTCATGTCATAGCAGTTCATTTCAAGAGTTTAAAAAGAAAACACGTTAAATAAAGAGGCGTTTAGAAAAGAGGAATCGGCCACGTTGCTGTGACGTTCCGTTCGGATTAAGACGGGCGTCGGTTCTCTTCTGCTTTTTTTGCTCACAAGCAAAACTGAACAGGTGTGTTTCTGTCCTAGACACTGAATGTCCAGTATAACACATCCATCTGTCTTCAACATGTCCATTCACAACATATCAAGACTTAGAATGTCCAACTTCAGTACGTCCAGCTTCAACATGTCCAACTTCAGCATGTCCAACCTTAACATGTCCAACTTCAACATGTCCAACCTTAACATGTCCAACTTCAATATGTCCAACTTCAATATGTCCAACTTCAGCATGTCCAACTTCAACATGTCCAACTTCAACATTTCCCCCTTCAACATGTCCCCCTTCAACATGTCCAACTTCAGCATATCCAACCTTAACATGTCCAACTTCAACATGTCCAACCTTAACATATCCAACCTTAACATGTCCCCCTTCAACATGTCCAGCTTCAGCATGTCCAACTTCAGCATGTCCAACTTCAACATATCCAACTTCAGTACATTCAACTTCAGCATGTCCAGCTTCAGTACATCCAACTTCAGCATGTCCAACTTCAGTATGTCCAACTTCAGCATATCCAACCTTAACATGTCCAACTTCAACATGTCCAACCTTAACATGCCCAACTTCAACATGTCCCCCTTCAACATCTCCAACTTCAACATGTCCATCCTTAACATGTCCAACTTCAACATATCCAACTTCAACATTTCCAACCTCAGCAGTACAGCTTCTACACGTCCAACCTCAACACGTCCAGCTTCAACATGTCCAGCCTCAATAACACCTGCTTCAACATGTCCAGCGTCAATACCTCCCGCATCAACATGGCCAGCGTCAATACCTCCCGCATCAACATGTCCAGCGTCAATACCTCCCGCATCAGCATGTCCAGCTTCAACAAATCTTTTAATGTCCAGTTTGAAGTATAAAATACCTCGTCTTTTTGCCCAGAAAATCTTGTCAGGTCGTCAAGCCTTTAACAGTCCGGAAAGTCAGACAATGACTCTCCGCAGTAGCCTCTCTAATCCTGTGAAAAATGTCTCCTTAATGAGATTACCTTCCACAAGGGAAGTGTGTGATTCATTTACTGAAACCGCAGGACACGGGAGAGCCCTTAGCATCTTTTATAAGATGGCAGTATGAAATTGCTGGAACGGTTAAATATATATATATATATATATATATATATATTTAAAATAAATTAGATCCCCTCGACCTCGGGTCTTCTTCGCTTTGTGTGTGTTCACTATCATGAAGAATTTAGCAGCAATGAAGCCCATGACACACCATCATCTAATGAATATTTATACACACCGCATAGTTTATTCACAAAACCCACTTTAAAACGATAATCTGCACAAAGCCTTTAGTCAAATCCACAAGCCCGCTCTAAGCTCCACTACATGTTCTTTAATCGATTCCGAGCAGCACTGCGGCTCCGATAAAAAAGAAAAATCTGAAAATCAGTGTTAAGGTGGAGCTTCTGTACTCGCGTTCCTCGCCATCTGTGCGTGAGAGGATCTGCAGCTGCCTCTTGCCACATTAAACAAAGCGGGACACGTGGACGGATGAGACAGCTGCATTTCCAGTTCTTTTCCCGGGTGTCCGAGACTGAATTACAGACGATCCACATGAGTCACCGAGTCGGAGTCTGTTCACGGCCGTGTGAATCTCACCGTCCGTCTCCGGCATCGAGCCGCTCGAAGTCCACCTCTCTCTCACTTCTCCTCTGATTATTTACTCCTTCAGTCAGGCTTCGTCTTTTTCACCGTCTGAGCCGCACCTTTACGTGTCCTGTGGATGACCGACGTCTCCGTGATTCACTGATCCGCTCGAGTCCACGTGTTCCGTCTGAGAGTGACCGTCAGTGTGCATTGTGGCTATTACTGCAGAGCCTCCACACACTTCCTGTCCCACTTGATCAGATCTGTAACACTATGAGGAGTGTAGCGCGATTTTACAACGTGACAAGAACGTTAGAAGATCCTCTGAAGTCGAAAGAGGAATTAACGACCTGTTACTCAAACGTGTCTCTCGTTTGTGTTGTGAGTCGAGCGTATCGTCAGTACCTGCGTGTACGTTCTCTGCAGGGACGCGGGATCAGGCGACCTGAGCTCATGTAATTATGTTCATTATAATGAAACAGGATGTAAAAGAACAAACGAATAATCGTCCATCAGCCTGATTCACATGGGAGGAAATAGGAGTGACATCTTTGGTAATTATTCCTGACACTGATAATTAACACCAGCGTCGGCTTTATAGTCGCGTGTGGATAATTACTGAGCAGAAAATGCTCACTTTTATTAAATCACCGATGTCCTCATATTGTGTGAATTATTACTCACATGTGAGGTTTATTAGTGATACTAGGTGTTCGAGGTGTTCAGGACAGGTGGAGTGTTAGACTGATGAGGACACGTCTGTGATGTCAGGAATAATCGCCGGTGTCTATAGACTAATGTTAATGTGTGACGTTACTGAGAGAACCTCGCACCTCACTGTGCTGTTCTGCGTTCCAGGCCTTGCAGAGGGAAGGGAAGGTCATCAACATAAAGGAGGTGATGGACGGCTGGACTGTACAGATGGGCTACCCCGTGGTCACCGTCAGCAAGAACGAGAGCCCGGAGAACACCGTCACCATCAGCCAGGAGCACTTCCTCTACGACACGGACGCCAAGATCCACCACCGTCAGCTTTTTAACAAAAGGTACCGTCCAGTCCGGATACAGCTCTCAGAACATGCTTAATCAATATGACCTCTGGTGACCCTTACCCTCCAGATGACATGTGGAATTCTGTGGTGTGTGTCAAGGAGGAATGGATACAGCAGACATATTAGCGTTAGCTTTAGCCATCATTAATGGTCTCATGAATAATTCAGCAGGTCATTAGAAAAAACTTTGCTTGTTATTTAGGCTGCAGCAGACTGTGCCACGATCTGAATGTTAATGTGCTGGAGAGTGTGTCGTGCCGATCATGTAGACATGAAGAATAAACTGTGTGTGTGTGTGTGTGTTGGAAGGTGGATCTCTTCTCTCACTGTGCTGGATCTCATCTTTCAACGTGCTGGATCTTGTCTTTCACTGCGCTTGATTTAATCTTTCAGTGTGCTGGATCTCTTCTCTTACTGTACTGGATCTCTTCTCTTACTGTACTGGATCTCTTCTCTCACTGTACTGGATCTCTTCTCTTACTGTACTGGATCTCTTCTCTTACTGTACTGGATCTCTTCTCTTACTGTGCGGGATCTCTTCTCTCACTGTGCTGGATCTCTTCTCTTACTGTGCTGGATCTCTTCTCTCACTGTGCGGGATCTCTTCTCTTACTGTACTGGATCTCTTCTCTTACTGTGCTGGATCTCTTCTCTTACTGTACTGGATCTCTTCTCTTACTGTGCTGGATCTCTTCTCTCACTGTGCGGGATCTCTCCTCTTACTGTACTAGATCTCTTCTCTTACTGTGCTGGATCTCTTCTCTTACTGTACTAGATCTCTTCTCTTACTGTACTGGATCTCTTCTCTTACTGTGCGGGATCTCTTCTCTTACTGTACTGGATCTCTTCTCTTACTGTGCGGGATCTCTTCTCTCACTGTACTGGATCTCTCCTCTTACTGTACTGGATCTCTTCTCTTACTGTACTGGATCTCTTCTCTTACTGTACTGGATCTCTTCTCGTACTGTGCGGGATCTCTTCTCTTACTGTGCGGGATCTCTTCTCTCACTGTACTGGATCTCTCCTCTTACTGTACTAGATCTCTTCTCTTACTGTACTGGATCTCTTCTCTTACTGTACTGGATCTCTTCTCGTACTGTGCGGGATCTCTTCTCTTACTGTACTGGATCCCTTCTCTTACTGTACTGGATCTCTTCTCTTAATGTGCTGGATCTCTTCTCTTAATGTGCTGGATCTCTTCTCTCACTGTGCGGGATCTCTCCTCTTACTGTGCTGGATCTCTTCTCTTACTGTACTGGATCTCTTCTCTCACGGTGCTGGATCTCTTCTCTTACTGTGCTGGATTTAATATATCAGTGTGCTGGATTTCTTCTCTTACTGTCCTGGATCTCATCTTTCAATCCGCTGGATCTCATCTGTCCCTGCTGCACTTGTCTCCTCACTCTGTGAAGGAATTGATCCAGTGGCTGTGCTAAATTGTCTCAAGGCACAGCCGCATACACACACACACACACACACACACACACACACACACTACATTGTTTCATCATTAGCAATTTCTCTTCAAAGTTGTCCAAGTTTGACTTTTCTTTTCCTGTCTCTCACCTCTGAAGGAGCTGCTTCTGAGTTTCTTTTTTCCAGCGTTTGGCGTTTTTCTGCACACTTCATGGGGAAAGTGTCAAGTGTGAATAAGACACACACACACTCTCTCTTACACACACACACACACACACACACACACACACACACAGAGGAATGTAATGACTGAGTTAATAATAATAAGTGTTGCTTATTAATTGTTCATGGATGACAACAATTAGCAAAGTGTGTTAGGAATGTAGACACGTTCATGTTTAAGTGAAGCGTATGGAGTCATAACTCTGGAAGTACATTTCATATTCACTGTCCTGCGTGAGTTTCCCGTGAAGTGTTGTTGAATACTCAGTGTGTGGTGAGTAAATGTGTTTGCTCAGCCTCATTCAAAGCAGCGCTGGGAGACTCCTCATATCTGCACATTCGATTCACAGTGACACTTTATGAGGACATTAGTAATACACATTAAGGGCTGTTTAAAGATCTGTGTGTGTGTGTGTGTGTGTGTGTTGTGGGTTACAGGAGAGATACTGCTGCTTTAAACACATAGTGGGTGTGTTCAGGTGATCTTGGTGGTCATACCGGATCTCATGCAGCCTCCCTGTGGACCTCATTATCCTCTATACACTACTGTTAGAGAGAGAGAGAGAGAGAGAGAGAGAGAGAGAGAGAAGCAGCAAGAGAGAGAGAGAGAGAGAGAGAGAGAGAGGCAGAGAGAGAGAGGCAGCAAGAGAGAGAGAGAGAGAGAGAGAGAGAGGCAGAGAGAGAGAGAGAGAGAGAGAGAGAGGCAGAGAGAGAGAGAGACTTTTGACTTTTAAATTGTCCTTTTTATTCAGTCATTTGGAAATCCTCCAAAATTCGAGACATGGTAGATAATGAAAAGGAAAAAAAATTCATTGATACATAAAAATAAAATAAATAAATAAATAAATAAATTTTAAAAATATAGAGAGAAAACAAAAATATATATATATTAATAGTAATAAAAATAGTAAAAAATATATATAAGTTAACACGAAAACCCAAAGTAAAAAAAAGGTAACTATTTCACATCCCGCTCTTTTTTTTAAAGAAAGATTAAGACTTAAAACTCCTGAACCTACAGAGCATAAAACCTCCCCAACTGCCCACAACTTTGAGTCTCGAGATAGAAAGAGACAGTGAGAGAGAGAGGGAGAGACAGAGACAAGAAAAACCAAGTACCTATTTCGCAACCCACTCTTTTTTTTTTTTTTTTTTTTTTAAAAGTGAAAACTTAAAAGTCCTGCACCTACAGAGCATAAGACCTCCCCAACCGCCCAAACTTCCAAGAATTCCCGCAGCCTACGAGTCATTTTAAAAAAAACGTATTCAACTTTGAGTCTCGCTTTGACTAGTGCAGTTAGCAGTTTTTCCGCCTCCTGAGTGCCTCCTCCCTGCATTTTGTTTTTTCTTGAAAGCCAGATAGCAAGCTTGGCTTGGCCTATTATAAAGTTTAGTAGAACCACAGCTTTATTTTTTGGAACGTACTTTGGCCCATATATGTAAAGGCTTTCTGCCCATGTAACGCCCAGCCCTCTGCACCAGGCTCTAAGTAGAGAGAACAACCTTTGTAATCTTTGACAGTGCAAGAACAAGTGTTCTGCTGTTTCTTCCTCGCCACAGAAGAGACACTCCCTACCCCTAGTGGGGTCGATGTGTGCCACGTGTCTGTTTGTGGCCACGGCCCCATGCACTATCCGCCACTGAAGATCAGCTGTGCGCTTCTCTATGGGCGGTTTGTACAGGGACCTCCAGCATCCTCGTGGGGAAGAGTCTGGTTCCAACAGCCCTGACCAGTGTGACTCTTTCAGTCCTGTCAGAGCACCTCTGTGCCCAACTTTGATACATGTTTCATACAGTACTTTCTTCGAGGCGTCCTCCAAAGTTGTCAGTGACGGTGTTTTAAAAGATACAAGAGCTCCTTCCTCTCGCTGATTCCCCTCTACTGCTGCGGAGATTCGTAGAGGTGAAAAGGCCTGCTGATTTTCCTCTCGGTCCTGTCCCAATGCTTCCCTGAAAAGGGAGGGCAGTGCAGAGACCACCTCTCCCAACAGTCTCTGCATGAGGCGGCTCGACAGTACCCCCCGTCTCAGTGCACAGTTCTCTAGCCGTCTTCCATCTGTTGCCAGCCCTCAGATTCTTGATTTTTGTGAGTCCTGCTTTCCGTAAGCGCTGTCGAAGATATGTTGATTCTAACATTTTAGATCGTATCACCGAGTTGTAGAACAACGGCTCCTCTTCTATGTTGGGAAAAAAGTCTGCACCAGTCCTGCTGATGTTCAGTACTGAAGACCAGGCTTTCAGGACAGACTGGTAGAAAGTTGTTGTAGCTGATAGGTCCATTTCCTTCAGATTCAGCACGAATAGGTGTTTATCGTACGCCAGGTCTTCAATACACTGAAGTAGGGCACAGGCTGTGCTGGCCCACACTATCCCTTCCCCATAGAGTAGCCTCTGTGCCGTCTGCAGTCGGAAAGTCTTGACTCGACTTGACAGGTCAATCAAACCCTGCCCCCCCTCCTGCAATGGCAGGTAGAGAACAGGGGCACGAGTCCAGTGCTGTCCAGCCCAGAAAAAATCCACAATCTTCTTCTGAATTTCTTTGATCAAAAACCCTGGGGGGTCGAGGGCAGCGAACCGATGCCACAGCATGGAGGCAATCAGGTTGTTGACAACCAGTACTCTCCCCCTATAGGACAACTGGGGCTGAACCCAGGTCCATTGAGACAACTTGGCACCCACCTTCTCCACTACCCCCTCCCAGTTCCTATTTTGAAAATCTGGTGTTCCTAAAAACACTCCCAGGTATTTCAACCCAGCTTTTCCCCACTGGAGATTTCCGGGTAATGTGGGAGGGCCATGTTCCTGCCACTGCCCTATTAAAAGACTCTCACATTTATTCCAATTAATGCATGCTGAAGAAGCTCTTGTGTACATTTCTAGGCTGCGAGTCAGTGTTTGTATATCATCCTGATCTTTTATAAAAACTGTCACGTCATCTGCGTATGCAGACAGGACCAGCTTTTCCTGCGCTCCACTCACGGACAGACCCCGTAGTTCTGCTCTAAGGCGGCATAGCAGCGGTTCTATAGCCAGGCTGTAAAGCTGGCCCGATAACGGGCACCCCTGTCTAATTCCTCTTCCCATTTTAACTGGGCAGCTAAGACCCCCTCCAACCTTGAGTGTAAAAAAAGCCTCAGAATAAAACATTTTCAACCACAGTAAAAAATTTCTCCCCACACCAAAGGCTTCAAGTGTCTGAAAAAGGTATTCATGATCAACCTTATCAAAAGCTTTTTCTTGATCTAACGAAAGAAGACCTAAATCCCATGAATTCCGTTTACATAGCTCTATAACGTCTCTAACAACAAAGATGTTATCCATTATTGTGCGGGCCGGTATGCAGTAAGATTGATTTCTGTGTACAATTGTGTGCATGCACTGTTTTAGTCTGTTAGCCAGGCATTTTGATAAGATTTTATAGTCACTACAAAGAAGTGCCACGGGTCTCCAATTCCTCAGGAGTCCCAGGTCTCCTTTTTTTGGCAGCAAAGTCAAAGCCGCTCTTGTGCAGCTCACTGGTAACCTTCCTGTGGTGAACGAACACTTGAAGACGTCCAGCAGGTCTGCACCTAGGAGTCCCCAAAAATGCTTGTACAGCTCGTTTGGTATTCCATCTATTCCGGGTGCTCTTCCCTGTGCGAGCTGCTGAACAGCAGTGGTCACTTCCTGCATTTCAAGGTTTGCGTCCAGCATACTGCTTTGCTCGAGGGTCAGTTTAGGCAGCTCCCTGAACAGCTCCTCCCTGCAGGATGGATCACAAGTCTCAGCGCGGTAGAAGTCGGTATAAAAGACTGTAGCTTCTCTCCTCATTTCAGCCGCCTCTTTTGTTATAGTTCCATCCGCTTTTCTAAGGTACAGCATCTGATTTTGTGGTTTCACCTTCCTGGAGAGATTGAAAAAGAAGGCACTGGGAGCGTCCATGTCCTTGATATTTGAAAAACGGGATCTTATTAGTGCTGTTTTGGCCTTTTCATGGAGGAAGGAGCTTAAAGACTTTCTCTTTCCCTCCAGCAAACTGCTCGTGTTTAGGTCATTTCTACCAATTATTTCATTTTCTGTTAAAATTATCTCCGCCTCGAGTTCTTGTATTTGACCTTTTATTGTCTCTATTGAGTGTGCTGTGTATTTCTGACAAAATACTTTAATTTGTGTTTTTCCCACCTCCCACCAGGAGACCAAACTGTTAAAATCTTCTTTTGTTTTTTTCCACTCACCCCAAAAAGCCTTAAAATTTCTGCAGAAACCCTCGTCCTGAAGCAGTTTTGTATTGAAATGCCAATATGATTTATACTTTTTTGTGACAGGCATCAGTAGATCTAGAGTAATTAAATGGTGATCTGAAAAACCAGAGGGGCTCATGACTGCTTTATAGATATTATTTCCATTTGTTCTGGTGATGTAGAACCTGTCCAATCGTGCTGCAGTGATCCTCGTATTAGTAATTTTAACCCAAGTATATTTTCTGATTCCCTGGTTTCTCTCCCTCCACACGTCAACCAAGCCACACTGTCTGATAAGCCCCTCAAGTGCCTTAGCAGACTGTGGGTGTGGTTCCTCCCCGATCCTGTCTAGGGTAAAATCTATGGTGCAATTCCAATCCCCTCCCAATATTACTAAGGGATTTCTTCCACTTTGTTGTATTGCATTTTTTAATTTGTTAAAAAGTTGTGCTCTCTCACTGCCGTTGTTGGGGGCATAAACATTTATAAAAACGCACTCTATTCCCTTTATTTCCGCCTGCACCATTAAAACCCTGCCCTGCTCCAGTTCTATCATGCGTGTGTTGATGTCCCCCAATGTTCTGTTAAAAAGTATTGCTACCCCAGCACTAACACTTGTTCCATTGCTCTGGAAGATTTTCCCTTCCCACCACATTGCCCACTCTATCTCATTTTCCGGATTACTATGAGTCTCTTGTAAAAAAATTATATCCATGTTCTTCTGTTTTATCAGTTCTCCAACTGCTGCTCTTTTGTTCCTATCCCTACCACCATTGATGTTTAAGGAGCCTATTTTTAATATCTCCATTGGAGGGATTAAAAAGAAAGAAGAGAAGACAGAAAAAACAGCAGTGCAGAAAAAGAGAAACACCCAGTGTAACGCCTTCATTTTTTCTTTCTTTTGGCCGAAGGGTTCCGTAATCTAGCTAGATGATTTTTTAAACGGTATCTCTTCCTTTGGTCTAGCTCCTTGAAACTTGCTGTGCGTTGTAACTTTACTACTGAAGCAATAAATTTTTCAGTGTCCGAAAAAAACTCCTTGATCTCAACCTGTTTACCAAATGTGTCATCCAGAAATCCCACAATTTCAGTTAGTGAATAGAGCTCTTGATCCTCCCCCAACTGCGACCCACTAATGTCTGAGATATCGGAGAAGTTGTCCTGGAATTCCTCCTCTTCCACTTCCTTCTCCTGCTCTGCTTGCAGACTTACTGACTTCTCACTACTG
>NC_071273.1:23733199-23738199 GCF_023375685.1 Ictalurus furcatus
GATGTAGTGATGGAGTGATGTAGTGATGGAGTGATGTTGTGATGGAGTGATGGAGTGATATTGTGATGGAGTGATGTGATGGAGGGATGGAATGATGGAGTGACTGAATCGAAACATTCTCTCCTCGCTCTTTCTCCTCGTTTGTTTATAGAGACGCACCGAGTGGGACGTATAGGCGAGGAGACGTGGTTGCTGGGCAACATCAATCAGACGGGCTACTTCAGGGTGAACTACGACCTCCACAACTGGAGACTCCTGATCCAGCAGCTGATGATCAACCCCACAGTACGCAGCTCCTCATTTCCCTCTCCTCCTCTTCCTCATGTGTGTGTGTAAATCCAGCTGCTGCTCTCGTTCCCCCTCTCACTGCTCACTTTCACTTCTCCTAAACCTCCTTCTCCTCTTTATCTGCCTCTCTCTCTCTCCATCTCAGTCTTCCACTCCTTCCTCCTGTCTGTCTGCCCTGTACGACCCTCTCGTATTGATGAAACTGTGTGTGTGTGTGTGTGTGGTGTGTGTGTGTGTGTGTGTGTGTGTCCTCTCTGCAGATCATCTCTGTGGGGAATCGTGCTGGTCTGATGGATGACTCCTTCAGCCTGGCCAGGTGGGTTTAGTGAGGACGTTCTCACACTCTGTGCAGTCTCGGTGAGTGGAAAGCAGCTTCAGGACGGATGGACGCTGCTCTGCTCGTTCCCCCGAGCCTCCAGCCTGAGGGGAGGAGTGAAGAAAACACACACTGACGCTCATGTGGAAACGAGACCCAGGGCCAAGCGCCGGCTCCACACTGTGCTAAAAGAGAACAGAGAAACAGAGAGAAAGAGCCGAACGGAGGAGTGCGGGGACGCGTTACTCTGGTCTGCTCTCTCTGTCTCTCTCTCTCTCTCTTTCAGTGAGAGGAGCCTGCAGAGTTCAGCCTTTAGCTCCGCCCACCTGCTGAACATCTGTTAAACAGAGGGAGATTAAGGAACAAGTGATGGAGGGATGGAGAGGGATGTTTAACGGAGTGATGGAGAGGGACACGTGATGGAGTGATGGAGTGACACAAGTGATGGAGTGATGGAGGGGGATGAATGATGAGTGATTGGAGGGATGAGTGATGAATAATGGAGAAAGGGGGGATGGAGGGGAATGATTGATGGAGTGATTGACAGGGATGAATGATGGAGTTATGGGAGGGACGAGTGAGAGTGATGGAGGGGACGAGTGATGGAGTAATAGACGGGACGAGTGAGAGTGATGGAGGGGACGAGTGAGTGTGATGGAGGGGATGATTGATGGAGTGATGGAGGGGACGAGTGAGCGTGATGGAGGGGACGAGTAATGGAGAGGAAAGAGTGATTTACAGACTGAGCAGTAAAGAGTAAACCCCCTCTCTCTCTCTCTCTCTCTCTCTCTCTCTCTCTCTCCCTCTCCCTCTCTCTCTCTCTCTCTCATCCCTCTCTCTCTCTCTCTGTCCCTCTCTCTCCCTCTCTCTCGCACTCTCTCTCTCTCTCTCTCATCCTCTCTCTCTCTCTCCCTCTCTCTCTCTCTCTCCCTCTCCCTCCCTCTCTCTCCCTCTCCCTCTCTCTCTCTCTCTCCCTCCCTCTCTCTCTCTCTCTGTCCCTCTCTCTCCCCTCTCTCTTGCACTCTCTCTCTCTCTCTCATCCTCTCTCTCTCTCTCTCTCTCTCTCTCTCTCTTTCTCCCTCTATCTCTCTCCCCCCCCTCTCTCTCTCTCTCCCCCCTCTCCCTCTCTCTCCCTCTCTCCCCCCCCTCTCTCCCTCTCTCTCCCTCTATCTCTCTCTCCCCCCCCCTCTCTCTCTCTCTCCCTCTCTCTCCCCCCCCCCTCTCTCTCTCCCTCTCTCTCCCCCCCCTCTCTCTCTCTCACTCTCTCTCGCGCACTCTCTCTCTCTCTCTCTCTCCCTCTCTCTCTCCCTCCCCCCCCCCCCTCTCCCCCCCCCCTCTCTCTCCCCCTCTCCCCCCCCCCCTCCATTATTGATTTGAATGATTTTTGTGTGTGAAATCGAAATGGCTCTGTAGCCCCTCCTTTAAGCAAATGAGGCGTGTTTAAACAGTGGGTGTATTCACACTGGATTAGTCTGATCCTGGAATTACTGTGAATTTAATTCCGTCTGAAAAAGTCGTAATTCTGAAGCCGATGATCTTCAGTAATTCTCCAAACACACAGCGTTTCCTCAGTAATAATAATCCTGTCCAAATGACATCAATAAAACAAACCTCCTCTGATCGGAGCTAATCCTGCTCCAGCGGTGTTTATGTGCTGGACGGACTGAACCATTCCCGTCTCTAGAGGGGGAGCGGACGTCCAGTGGAGCTCCAGAGTGTTTTGTAAATCTCCATTTCAGTCCCTCAGCCTGTTTACTCTAACAGTCCGGGTTTATTTCATGTCTAGAATGAGCAGAAATCGTATTATTAGGGATCGAAACGCACCTCTGTGAGGATGAGGACGAGGACGAGGACGAGGTCTGAGTAGGAACTGGATCAGAGAGACAGACGTGATGTTGAAGTCTCCTGTGGAGTTGAAGAAAGCATAACTACTGGAGTTAACTAAGCTGCGTAGTTTATTCGTATTCTAAAGGCGCCGTCATTCTTACTCACGACACTTTCCATTTCGCCAGCGCTTTTCCACTTCCTGCCAACAAACAAAACAGCAAAAGCTGCCAGATGTGTTTTTCTTCACCACTGTGCAGCTCAGCTCCAGCGTAAATCACTCCGAAATGCAGAGACTCGTAAACCGCTGTGTTTCAAGCTGGGACAGATAGCAGTTTAACACACGCACACACACGCACACACACTCACACACACACGCTCACACACACGCTCACAGTGGTATTGTTGGGTAAAACACCGAGCCCAGGCCACAGCTCCTCCCCAACGTTAATGGACTGAATAGAGAAGAGCAGAGAGCCCTGGATGGAGTACAATCACACAGAGCTGAGCACTGAACCCTGAGGAACTCCTCTCCCACACAACAAAGCCTCCATTTCATTCCCGACTCATTTCAGTCATTTATATCCTCATTTCATATACAACAGAGTAAAAGGTGAGAGTAACTCTTTAAGCGTGAGGGTGTAGGAGGAAACGCACGCGTCGTCGTTCGGATCTCTCGGCCCGTTCTGCCGTTTATTCCGTCGCAGCAGAAGATTAAATCCGTCTCTTTGCTGGTGTTCAGAGGGAATATCACCAGTGTGTGTGATTAAAGCTCACAGCTGAACCTCTCCACGTCCTTATTGCTTGACATGCTGTGTGTGTGTGTGTGTGTGTGTGTGTGTGTGTGTTGTTGTTGTTGTTGTTGTTTATCACACCCTCGTGTAGTTTTGTGTAAATGAAACATGATAATGATGAGCTGCAGGTATGAATCTCAATAGAAGCCCTCGAGCACGAGCACCTGATTAAATACTTGTGCAGCTGCGCGGGAATTTTCCTCCACTTCAGTAAACGACGTTTCACACAATTTCATTCCACTCATTTTATGCTTCAGTGAGGAGGAGAACACGCGCTGTCAGTTTGGCTTTGTCCTGTGTTTTACATCAGATTGGAACATTTCTGGGATGAGTCTATCTTCGGGGGTGTGTGTGTGTGTGTGTGTGTGTGTAAGAGAAACAGCTTTGAGGAGTTTATTAGCTTCGCTTTAGTGAACATCGAGGATTCTTTCGTCATTTCCGCTCACGCTGATGCCACGACTTAATCACCGTCTTCAAACTCTGCAACCTTTAATGAGGAAATAATTACAAGGCAGTTCAGGAGCTAATGACTCTTTATTCAGGAGCGCAGTTCAGATGATTTTACGAGTCACACACACACACACACACACACTTTCTCACGTTGGTCCAAAAGGTAAATCATTCAGAAATGATGGGACGGACAGATATAAAGGGGAGAAATCCAGCTCGGGCGGAGATTGCGCCTCCTTGTGCTGAACGCTGCACAAAACACGGTTCAAGTGGAAAATGTTTCTGCATTTCAAGAATTATTTTACTCCTCCGAGACCTGAAACGTGTTCCTTTTCCCGTCTCTAACACACACACACACACACGCGCGCGCGCGCGCGATTCAGCTGGATGCCTCGTAAGCGAGCGGACGAGTTCATTCAGTTTGCTCGAGCTGAAGTCACTCCGAGGTTCAGAACTTTAACTTCTGGTCCGGTTCTCCTTCACTTTTATTCCAATGAAATAAACGAATCCAGAACAGACGACGAGTTTGAAGAAGGAATTCCTCTCAGCAGATCCGCTGAGTGACCGAGACAGAACTTTCCTCAGTGCTGAACACGAGAAAAGCAAACATTCAACACTCTGTACAGGAGAACGTTCTCTTCATCTTTAATACAACACGACTTTAAACAAACCGCTTTATCACCTTCTTTCAGGTTTAGGCTGCAGTGAGGGATTCTGGGTAATTCATGTACAGCGACAGCAGGATTTACTCGACGTCTGTGAAGCTCAGAGCCTCTCTCTTTCTCTCTTTCTCTCTCTGTCTTTCTCTCTTTCTCTCTCTGTCTTTCTTTCTCTCTTTCTCTCTCTCTCTCTCTCTTTCTCTCTCTCTCTCTCTCTCTGTCTCTCTCTCTCACTCTTTCTTTCTTTCTCTCTCTCTCTCTCTCTTTCTCTGTCTCTCTCTCTCTCTTTCTTTCTTTCTCTCTCTCTTTCTTTCTTTCTTTCTTTCTCTCTCTCTCTCTCTCTCTCTCTCTCTCTCTCTCTCTCTCTCTCTCTCTGTCTCTCTCTCACTCTCTCCCAGAACTTCTCCACCTCTAATCTCATTGACCATTAAGTTATAAAACACACACTTTATTGTACTTTTATTCCGAAACTAAACACGACTCGGATTCCGCTTTGTTTTGTGATGATGGTGCAGGTTCTTCCACAGATGATTAACTCTGGTTTATTCTTCCTCGTTATGTTCAGTAATTAATAAAATCCTTCACCCGTTAAAGATCAAAGCTGAATCTCTGAGACTACGATCACCGAGATGAGTTAAGTGCGTTAGCTAACTGTGTGGAGGTGCAATA